>NC_029793.2:8184349-8203382 GCF_000816755.2 Arachis ipaensis | reverse complement strand
CTTATTATTTTTCATGGAATATATTATTTATTTAAATTATTATATATTTAGTTATTTATGTTCGATTAATATTTATTTAGTATTATCGAAATATAAATGAGTAGCTAATAAGAAGTGCTTCATTATTCTACTTACTTTTAGAGATTTTTTGAAGAAAGTTGTGTGGTGAAGATGGCTAGCACCACTCATAAGGATATATATCATGCTTATATAATTGTGTTCTCATAATTGGTTGTATATAAATGGTGGATAACATACATTATTTTTTACCTTTTTAGTTTCAACCATAAACTTTTGTCTTCCACAGTTCAATTGATAATGCATATCCATTTATATGATCATGTGTGTAAGTTTCTCGTGACTTCAAATTGGCAAAAGATAAAAAGGTTTTCATGGATGATGATTATTATTGTTTACGATTAATTAACTTTAATTTGTTTTTCACAAACAATTTTCAATATGTTGTTTTGTTGGAACTTGTTTTGTTGTAAATTTTCTTCTTCTTTTTCATGTATAACATTGGCACAATCTATTATAAAACTTAAAATTATATAACAAGTAAATAGGCACAATATATTACACAAGTTAAAATTATATAATAAGTAAATAGTGAAAATAATTTTTTAAAATTTTATCTGTTAATTAAATTAGTCATTTAAATTTTCATTCGATTAAATTAGTCTTCCAAATTTTCCAACGTTAATCATGTTTATTTTTGTGCAATTTTCTATCCAAACTCTATCACTTCCACACATTTATGGTTTTTTTTTCCTTTTTGGATTCTGATAGTTTCAAACTCCTAAAATTTTTTGTTGTTTATAATTCCTAGATTTTTTTTAATGTATTTGTTGTTTTTGTTTGTTCTATCGCTTCTCTTTTCTTATATTTTTCACTACCATTACACACTCTTTTATCATTTTTTTACCTTTCGTTTCATTTTTTTGTTTCAATTGTAGGCATTTTAAAAATAGTAAACACTCAAATTAAACCCACTAATGAATTTTAGATAAAATATTTTGGTCCAATAAATTTTTATTATTTTAAATATAAGTCTTTGAAAATTATTTCTACTTTTAATCAAAATTTAATATGTATTAGACAAATAGGTCTCTAATAAATTTTATTATAGAACAATTAAATTTAAAAAAAAAATTATAAGACATATAGTCTCCCTCAATGACAGAGAGACTAATTTATCTTACGGGATAATTTTTAAAAAATAAAAATTTATATAAAGAATTAGTGATCTAATGTAAATTTTTTTGGGTGTTAACTTGCGTATTTATTCTTTGAGAAAATACATGGAAAAATTAAAACAACGTATTTTTACCTTTCATTTTAATTGATACAATATCAAAAGACAAAAATTGAGAGAATAGTTTTTTAATTGTTTATCGTATCTTCCAATCCAACAAATCAAGAACAAATTTTCTTCACATCTAACCCCATATTTCGGACAAAATATGAGAGAATTTATTTAAATTGATCAGATCCAATAGAATAGATGATCATATTTGAGTATTTGACTGGCCCAGGTTTATTATTATTACTATTATCTTTTTTTGGGTTAGGTTGTTGCATGTGTTTATTTTTTGTATTAGGATATTTTTGGTGGAAACATGGGCCAATAAGTTAAAATCACAAAAATGGTTAAAAAAATAAAACTCAATGCCCCGTGACAATGATATTCACGATGGACAAAAACAAATACCAAGAAAAATATAATGAATCATGTGCACATAAAAAAAAGGTTTATGTAACCAGAAAAAAAAATGTTTATTCATCCAAAATTGTTATAAAACATTTATTGAAAAACATAAATATTTTCAATCTTTGTTATATTAGTTAATTAGTTTTTTCATTTATAAAGTCTAAAATAAAATAAATAAATTTTTATTTATTCTAATTAAATTTATTTATATACTACATATGAATTAACATTAATTTATAAAATATACAACTTGTGAATTGTGATAAAAATGTAAATCAGAAAAAAAACGCATACAATTATAGAAGAATTAAATCTATCCTCTTTATTTATTTTTAACCATCGTTTTAGATTTTAATTTTTTTTAACCACTGATAGTGAAATTTTATTGATACTAGATAAAATTATAGAAGAATCTACCAAGCAGCATAAATTATTGCTCTTTTAATCAAATCATACCACATATAAAAATAAATTAATTTAAATAAATCAAATTTACATATCTATATAAATTAAATTGAATAAATTCGATTTAGGTAAATATGTAGTAAATTAAATTCATAAGGTTCGAATTACATGCAACTTCTGAATAATTATAATGATATGGGTATTGTATATAATAATTAATACAAAAATAATTTAAATTCTGTATAATATTTTTTTTGTATTTATGAGCTATTAAAAATGAACGAAAAAATATTGTATGAAATTTTAATTTTTTTTTGTATGGGTTGTTGTATAAAATACTAATATCATTATAATTATTTATTATGGGTTGTTATATAAAATACTAATATTATTATAATTATTTATTAAAACAGAGTACAACTAAGATTTTACTAACAATTTTAAATATTATTTTTTATAAAATTTTAAAATTTTTTATTATAAACACTTTTTGTAATTATTATAATTAATTTTATAAAATTTAAAAATGGCTTAAAAGATGTTATGAGTAAACCGTCTGACAAAAAATTGATTACAAAATCGGTCAAATCTGTAGTTAATCGATGAACTGTTAGAACTGGCCACTTTTTTAAAGGGTTTTTGGTTTGTTAATAAGTAATAACTCCTCCAAACGGTGCTGTTTTGACTTTAAAAAAAAAATGAATCCCCAATGACTTAAGCCCGTAACCCGTAACCTAATCCCACTCCCACACTCCTCACTTCTCCTCTCTGAAATTGACGTGAAATTTTGATATTGAAAGAAGAACCTTACCTTAGCTCCCCAAATCGCGAGCCCGCAGCCACCGCAGCATCAGACTAAGAGAGAGCGTGCTGAGATAGAATTATCTACTATTGTAGTTAAAGCAATAGCAGAGGCTGAAGGTCAAGCGCATAAAGCAATTGACTGAGGATCATAAAAGGAGAATGCTTATAGAACGGATGCAAGGTGAAAGAGATAAATGGCTTGCTGCGATCAACACAATCTTTGGTTATATTGAAGGTACTATTAACAAACCTTTTAGGAATTATATCAGATTAAGAAACAAAAAATTGGTGCTATATATCAAATTTTATTCTCATACCCTTTTTATTCTGTACCTCTTGAAATGCCAGTATCTATGATATAGAATAATTTGACAACATACAAAAATAAAATAATTTCATGCCTTTTCGAAACTTCTTGTGATTTACAGTACCTAATTAGTGTATGTAAATATAGTGATTACCTCTTCAGCATATATTGCTTCTTATTTTGATTTTTCAAAATTAAACTCCAGTTTGCGATGTAAATAGAACACAATAAATGTTGGCCGTTAATTTCTATCCTAATTTTGATAATTATTTTATTGATATGATTCAGATTCTTTAATCCTGAATAGTCCAAAAATTTTCCGTGTTTTTTAGTTGGATTTTGATAGAAACATAAAGATTATTGCAATCCTTACTAATACTGGGACTGAAAAGTGTTGTGACTCTCTATAAGTATAGCATAGGTGATCACCACTCTTACTCTTTATCTAGATTGAAATTCATAATATTTGAGTAATTTTGTAGTGGCAGGTAGTAATGGCAGCTAAGTGAGTTTATGTGCCATGTGGATTGTTTCACAATATATTTTTTTTTAATTTTTCACTAAATATGAGGTCCTTGATTTTTAGGTATGATCTCATCAAGTGTATCAATGCTGGTCCAGTGTATAAGGTGTGACAGCTTAAAGTACGTGTCATTAGACTTTGAATCGTTTCTCACTTTGCAAAATCTGGGATGAAGGCACCTGTAGAGATGGTTGTCCTTGATAAAGAGGTAAAATCTTCACTTTGCATGTGAGATTTATTTTGGTAATGACTCAGCAATAAACCTCATTTATCTATGACTCTATAAAATTAATACATTCAGGGAAATACAATTCAATGCACTGTTAAAGACATATTTGTTCCTATCTTCGAGGGCCTACTCGCTGAGGGCAACGTGTACGTGGTCACTAATTTTGGAGTTGCTTTGAATACCATCAAGTTCAAGTCTACTAGACACGAATTTAGAATCCACTTCAAGAGGGATACGATTGTGCGTCCGGTATAAAATTCTTCAGTTCCATTGAACGGATTTAATTTTGTTCCGTTCAAAACAATTCACACAAAGTCTAAAGAAGATGGTTATTTAGTTGGTAAGTACTTTGTTAGATTAATCTATAATAAATGTGTTGTTTAATTCTTTGAGGTCTAATTTTTTAATCTTATATATTATTTTGCACCATTTGCTGTCTTTTTTATTATGAGCATATAGTGGACAGATATGGATTCAAGTAATGGTTGTTGCTATTCCTCTCAAGTCTCAAGTATTATAGATTCATATAATTTTCGTGAAATTTATTTAAGTAAAATTTGCTTTTCTTTTTATCTTCTGACCAAATATACACCTCAAAAGTTTATAGGGTCTAACCCGTAAGAAATTAGTTATTACCCATGGAAAAGAGTTTGGCTTTATTTTGGGCTTTTGCCGTGAATGTTAACTTTGTATCTTTTGAATTGATTGAAAATTTTTACATAATATAATATAATATATTGTGACGGAGCATGTCTTATTTTTAAAATTTGTTTCATTAAGAAATTATATTAAGGATTAATTTTTTTATTATTCCCTTCCTATAACAATTATTCCCTTCCTATAATTTTATATTAAGAAATAATATAATTTCTAACTCAATTAAATATTGTTTTATTTAAATTTTGTTTAATAAAAAAATTTATATAATTTTATGTATTATCCTTATAATATCCTATAACAATTAAATAATACTTTAAAAATTAATGAAAAGATTCGTGCCTTTATTTTGTAGATATGATAGGTCAGCTTGCCTCTAAAGGTAACTTGGTCGAGTTCACACGGGACGAAAAGCCGTCAAGTTATATCACCATAGAACTTGATGATCTTGAGTAATGCTTAATATCTTTTTGATAGTAGCTTTTGTTTTAAAATCTTATTTTAGAATTTTGTGCCTCTCTTTACTCTACAAGCATTGCTATTTCTTATAGGGGTGGACAGAAATTAAGGATAACGTTGTGACAGTCTTTTGCTTTTGATTTGCTCAAATATCTGGATAAACACCCGTGTCTTATCTATGTGGTTATTTTCCAAATGGGCAAGATGAAATTTTATAGTGGTTTATTTATTTTACTGGTATTTGAATGCATGTTTTGTGTCATCATATGCTTCTGATATTTTCTTTAATTTGTTATGTCTTTTTTGTAGGGGTTATGGGTGTTTCCAACATAAACTACAATTTGAAACTGTTTATCAATGTTGAGTTTTCAGTTGCCAAGGATTTTTTTTTGCAAGGTACAGTGTATAGATCAGTAGTGTGGCCAGCAAAATATTTATACAAGGCTTTTGATTAGTTAACTATTAGCAAATTTCATAAATTCTTATTTAAAAATGCAAGGGTGAACAAATTGGATCATGTTGACGGACAAGGCATAATGCCGCTGGTCTGTGATCAACCTATTTCAGTTGAGAACGATTTTTTGCATCTGTCAGTTTACAAAACAATTGTTGAGATAAAGGAGCATAATCAGGTAAAATTCTTTCTTTATTAGTCTTCCTTTTTTTCAATTATTAATTCTAATGTTTGTTGGATCATAATCTCAATTGTTGTGTTGTACCCTTGCATCCATCGATTTTATGATGCTGTATCTGTTACTGTCGGGACGATTAAAGAAGTTGAGACCGAGTTTGGTTGGTGGTACAAAGGATGTAAGAAGTGTCGTTGTGGCTTAAAGGAACTTGAGAAAAGATATTTCTATTCCAATTGCATTAAAGACTATGGGTTCTATGTGCTAAGGTATGACTCACGATACTTCTTTAACATTCACACACTACATACTCATTGTCTAAGAAAATAATGGTATAATGAGTTCTATCATTCGTGATTCAGTTAGCCTAATAGGTTAAAGATAATTGATTTTAAATAAGGTTAACCATCTCTTTCAAAGCATAACATATAGCAAGAGTTAAACATAATTAACCAAATAAAACGGTTTCATTGTCATTTAGAGGTGGATAGGTATATTAAAGTGTACATAGTATTTTTTTGTGGGTCGTGCTGTTTGGGATTGTGATGTGCTGTTAAACTATTCTCATTTATGTTTTCATTTAATAATCATATGTAATAAATTAATTAGTTACCGGGGTTATAATTTAATTGTGTCATTTTATTATCATATTTTTATTAGAATAGATTTATTTTCTAACGGTAAAATATTGTGAATATTGGGATTCACATATCTGTATGTTACAAAGGAGAGATGCATTTTACTTTTATGTTCTGTTCATTTTTATGTTCAATGCGGTGGATTGTTTAATTTTTTTTAAAATTAACAATTTTTTGCTTAGACACTATTAAGTAATTATTATTTTAATTGATAGTTTTTCATTGTACATTGTATATATTTCGATTACTTATGTATACTTTTTCAACAATTTCAATTTATATATGAATTTACGTAATAGAATTATTTTTATTTTGGTAAGCTATAATTGAATAATTGTTACTTATAATTTACTGTTTGAAATATTATTAGAATCATGTTATATAGTTTCAGTGCGAATTAAATTACATGAGAATGTTTTACATTAAATAAATATTTATTTATTTATTATCAATATAAATATATATATATTAAGAGACATTAATGTAAGGACTAATTCACTTTTTTATAACATTTTTTTTATGAATTATATATAATAAGAATTATTTTAAACTATTCTCTCGTGTGGGATGGAGACTTTTGGATAAGCCATTAAAAAATTATTTGCGTCCAATTCAATAATAACATAGTATAGACAGTCTGACTATTTATATAATTTATGTAGTATATTGTTCTTGAATTGTAAATTTTTTGGTGAATAATAGGTACATCATCCACATAAGGGTGATAGACCACACCGATGCTGCCTCTTTTGTTTTGTTCGATGGAGAAGCTGCAAATTTTCTTGGAGTTTCTGCCAATGACCTTAGGCAGTGTCTTGTGTGACTAAGGTTTGATGTCATATTAATTTTTTTGTGTTATTTGTTTTGAACTATATCTTAATTTTTATTATTTATGAGAGCATGAATGAACTTTTTTTCGCTAAATGTGAAGGGTGTTGAGAAAAATTTCTGTCCCAAAGACATTGATATGTTTAGGGATATTAAGTTCATCTTCAAAGTGCAACTCAAGATGAGGAATCTGAACTCTTATGAACCATATGTGATTCATGTGTTAAGAATGACTAATGAGAATTCTTTGGTCTCTGCTTTCCTGGATAAATACAATCCTGACCCTATAACCCCTTCTGGCTAATAACTTTGTCTTTTGTTTCGGTATTGCAAAAACAGATCAACCAGATTTTGATGATGTCTTTTTATTGAATCAATTGTTTTGTAGGGCCTTTTGTCGCATGAAAATTCGGAACTATTGAGTTTGTCTACTGGTCCATACAACACTTCTAAGATTTGTGTCAAATAATTTCCAATTTAAATTGTTACAATGATGTTCTTAGTCTATATAGTAACTAAAATATTATTATTCTTATACTGACTCCCACTGTCCCACACTAGACATCGTTCAAGAGGTCAACAACCATCTGATAGCTATCATTCCTAGAGGAAAAAAAATTATATCTTAGTTCGGATTCCATTTGTATGGATGAAGGGAATATGGAGAGTCAACTAGATCTCTATGATTCTGAATTATTGAATAGCATAAATTGTTCTGGTTTGCCTCCACATAAATTAATACTCAAGGTTGGTGTTCCAGTGATGTTACTGAGGAATATTGACCAATCCAGTGGTCTTTGTAATGGTACAAGGCTACAAGTTAGGAAGTTTGGAAATCATGTCATAGAATGTGAAGTCTTAATGGGTAACAATGTTGGTCATATTGCTTTGATTCCAAGAATGAATATGGTACCAACAAATGAAATTGTCCCAGTTAGATTCCAACGAAGATAGTTTCCCATAATAGTATCGTTTGCCATGACAATTAATAAGTTTCAGGGACAAACTTTATCTCATGTTGGATTGTACTTGTCCAAACCAGTTTTTACACATGGCCAATTATATGTGGCACTTTCAAGAATTAAGAGTAAGAGAGGTTTAAAAATTTTACTTATGAATCACGTAGGAATGTCTGCAAATTCAACCATCAATGTTGTTTATAGAGAAGTTTTTGAAAAAATAATATTCTGATGTAAATATTTTAATTTTATTTTAAATTCTGTATCAGTGTATAATTATTTTACTTTAAAAAATATAAAATAATTATTACTCACTTTTTTTAAGTTAAACTTTGATTTTGATAATAATTTTATAAATTTTTTAAAATAATAATTATTTTGTATTTTTATTTTAAATATTGAAGTATATAAAATTTTTTTTTAACTTTTATAAATTTTTTCGTGCTGAGCACGGGTTCATACACTAGTTATATTTAACAAGTGCAAAAAACTCATTTTTATATAATAGGATAGAAGCATAGAGAGATAGAAAAGGCACATAGATTATTATGTAGTCAAATTAAATTAAATTAGATTGAGTTTTTCCTAGTCACCACAAAAAAAAAAGATTGAGTTTTTCCTATGTTTTATGAGAGAATGAAAGTGTATATATGCATGTTAACTCACGGCGCCTAATACTAGGGTTTTCACTCACACTCTAAGGCAGGCGCTTCCATCGTCTTCTTCTGAGGTACGATTTTGATTCATCCTTATTTCTTCTCAACTATTCGGCGTTTAAAATCAAAGTTCTCTTTTTTAAGACTTTCTCTGCAATTTTTGTGTGTGAGTGAATGATATTGGAAGATTTATGATTTCTAATCTTTCGCACTACTTCTTGAATGGAATCATTACCATTAATCTTAATCTTAATTTCTCAATTCCCAATTTCAATAAACTTATTCTTTGAATTGAATTGAATGTATTGTATGTCATGCTTTGTATTTACTATTTAGGTTCCTTTTATAATAGCTACATTATTCTCGTTGTGACCTTCGATTATATTATAACTTGAAGTTTCAACTCAATCGCTTAGCTGAATTATGAAACTTCTGATTTGAAGCGTTAGGTTAATGAATGATTAGCTCATTAACAATTGTTTCGTCAATGCTTATGATATTTTGTATCTTCTGTCGTGCTCATATTGATCAAGATTTTTCGATGGATATGTTTGTGTGATGCTTGTTTTCTTTGTAAATTGGTATTTGCAGCTTGAGATTTTGTGCATTTGAATTTGGTCTAGCGGAAACATCATGGGACACACCAACATTTGGAACTCTCACCCAAAGAACTACGGGCCTGGTTCTCGCACTTGGTATATTACTGAGCCTTATCTCTGTTCCCATTAATTTTAAATTTTAACCATTTGTTTGAAATTTTTTTTTGTCAATCCTATGGTGTGGTGCTAGTAAAGATTTTTCTTTCCTTATTAAGATTTTTTTTTCTTATGGGAGTGAAAAGTGGGAGGAGATTTTTTGTCAATCGGTCATGCCATTTTTTGTGATAAAAGAAGAAATATTATGCACAAGAAGAAAGATAAGACAGAGCATGGAGGACGAGAGATCCTCAATACTTAAGCTTGGAATAGCCAACAAAATTTCAAAAGTGTAAAGCTTTCCCACAGTTTATATCTATAGAGACATTCCTCTGCAAAGATTCTCCTCCTTTGATGAATCATAAGATGGTTGGATCATTGCTACATGGTTGGCCTTCTCTATTTTCCACGCTTCGATGTGCCTTATGTAATAACGTTGTCGAATCACTCTCTAGTCTCTAGTACTTGTATTGACCCCTACATGACTTTCACATCTCTAGAGAATATTGCTTGCATTTGGTTCAATTTAGATGTTAGCTTTGCTTTCTTTTCATTTGGTTGTCCTGTTCTGTGAATACTCGTAGCCTTCCCCTTGTAGGATCTGTATGTGACTTGGTGTTTTAGAGGGGAAGAGAGGGTAGGGAAGGTTCTGAATCATAAACCTCACTTCAGCCGTTCCCTTTCCTTCCCTCCCTTCTCGAAACTAAACTTGCTAGCGCCCCATTATATGAAATCATTTGTGAGCTATTATTTACGTTGTACGGCTGTCCAGCCTAGTAGAGGGAACTTTTTAGCTTGTATGAGGCCTACCCCTTCTGGTGTAGTTTTAGTTTTTCTTTCAATATGGAATCAACACATGAATTCTAGACTATTATATTCTAGATATTCTCAAAATTGTCGCTGATTGAACTGAAGTTTTTATATAGTATTTTACTTATGCATTTTGTTTTTGCCAATTATGGCGGATAGTGATTGTTCGTTCCTGTTCTCTCCTTGCAGTCGCGTGTGTGGAAACCCACATGGATTAATCAGGAAGTATGGCCTCATGTGCTGCAGGCAGTGCTTCCGTAGCAATGCCAAGGAAATCGGATTCATTAAGGTATGAAACATTTGAATATAGTTAATTAATCCAAAGTGAATTTTTCTCTATATCACTAGTTCATTAACTTTATGCTGATTGTCTCTGTTTTTGCAGTACCGCTGAAGAGCTTTGACGCTTAGCTGCAAAACCAGCTGTTTTAGATTATTGATTTACGATGTTATGTTTGAAGAAACTTGATTTTTGTTTATGGCAACTAGTTAATCATCAGACCAAAGTTTTGGATTACTCAGAATATTTTCTATACATTGTTGATTGTTTTCAACGTCCAATCTGATCCTTTAATCATATATTTCAATTTTGTGTGTTTGCTGTGTCACGCAGGTGCATTACCATCTATTCTTCCATTTGCTTATTTATGTTTATATTTATAATAGGAAATATACTATCAGACAATCATTAAAATATACAGAAAACATAAGTTTGTTATATACAAATTATATATATAGTCATTTGTAATTAATCTTGACATCAATTTTGTTAGTGTTTTGACTGTTTGTAAAGTTGATTCTAGGTAGAATTAATCCTATCATAATTGGTTTTTGATAGAAAGGTGATTTTCATTGAATCAATTCTATGCTGTGCAATTCAAATATGATATTACACAACTAGAATCAATTTTACCCTCCAAGAACTAATTCTACGCACCTGAATGGATTCACCATAAGGAATATGTTAACAATATAGACGGATGAGAAATAATATAAGTGCACCTAAATTGATATTATGCTTTTATGTACACGTCAATTGTCATTTATAATTATTTGTCAGATTGTAATTATAAAGTAATACATTGTATACAAATCCTTTATAATCCTTTCTATGTGGGGTAGTCCGTACCTCCTAAACTACGGCTTTTGGAATTAAATCTATTTAATTTCTTATACAGTATTATAGAAAAAAATAAAAATTAAAAAAATCTATTTTTTACTTATTCTCACATCATGCACAAGTTTATAATTAAACTATCAAAATTCATGCTCCAAGTTGAGTAGCCTTTATGATTATGAAAGAGGTAACTATTATTTTTTATGCTCATTTTTGAAGTTAAAGTTAGACTTATTTAATTGGTTAGAGTAATTTTTATCTGGTATATTTTTATCTTTAGAGTAAATTATCATTTTTATCTACGAAAGTTGAAAATACTGACATATTTATCCATAAAAAAAAAAAATTACCATTTGTACCAATGAAATATGGATTTCGCACAACAAAATTATCTAAATATTAAAAAATTACCTAAAATTTCTAAATTACCCTTATCACCACCACACCACCCATTCACCCAATTACCTTTCTAACCCTAACCCTCTTCACCCAGTCACCACCCCTTTTTCCTTTCTAATTTCAACACCACCACCCCCCTTTCTCTTTCTAATCTCAAATCCCACCACTACCCTCTTCATCCAGCCACCTTTTTAACCCTAGTCCTCTTCACCCAGCCATCACTCCCTTTCCCTCCAAAACTCACACATGGAGACATTACACACACACTCCCACCCAAGGAAGAAGAAGAGAAGAGGAGGGGGAGGGAGACCACACTGGCAACGTGGGGACTCGCTGCATCATCGTCGCTGTTGTTGAGGGAGTCCGAAGAGGAGTTGCGAGCCAGAACCAAGGAAGGAGGAGCTGTCGCCGTTGTCGCGCCCTGCTGCTGCCGGCTTCGTCACGTCTGTCGCCGCCATTGATTGAGTCCGTCGCTGTCGTTGTCGTTGGCCTGGAAAGAAGAGAGCGCGCAAGAGATCGGAGAAGGAGGAGAGGGCGACGGCGCCGGTGGGTGTCACTGCCACCATCGTCGTCGACGCTGTTCAATGAGGGAGGAAGAACCGTTTTTTCTCTTTGCTTTTTCTATTGTTGTTGTTGTTGTTGTTGCTTTATGTGAAGAAGATGATGATGGAGGTATAGTAGTGGTGGTGGTGATGGTAGTGATAAAGGAAATGAGATGGTGGTGCATTTGAATTCAGAGTTTAGCTCAGGCGAGGGCAAGACAGGAAAGGAGAGAAGGAGGGGTGGATGATGCAGATGATGATAAAAGTAATTTGGGAATTTTACGTGATTTTTTAGTGTTTGGATAATTTTGTTACAAAAAACTCATGTTTTATGGGTACAAATAATAATTTCTTTTTTATATAGATAGTATCAGCGTGTTCAACTTTCGTGGGTAGAAATAGTAGTTTACTCTTATCTTTATTATACTTCCTAATCTTACTAGTAAGCAAATGTGTTAAACATGAAATTAAACAAAAATGAAGGAAATAGTTATGAAAGATAGATACGTAACGTTAACGTCAAAACCCATGTAGTTGTAGGCCACACTTTTGCTCTCAACTACTTTTGAAGCCTTTCTTCTCCTCTATTATTTGTCCCTAACCTTGATGTAATATTTCTTGCCTTGCTAGTCTGTTTAGAGGTTTATGATGATATTGAAACAAATATGTTAATTAGTGAAATAACGGTAAATAAATAACAAAGGGGTGTCAGTGTGTCATATCACTCGTTTGTTTCTTTGTGCAATCTATGTGAGATGAGAGACTCTTTGTCCTTATGAAACCATGGCAAATTACGTGATCTTAAAATTTTGTCGCTATTTCCTTTCCTTTTGCTTTTCACAAAATTTATCATGAACCAATTTGTGAGAGGAAATTTGCATTGCATTTCCCACTTACTGTCTTGCCGATTTAAGCATATGATGGAATTGAGTAACAGTCTAAAATATATAACAAATAATGAGAGTTAAAAATTATTAGATAATAATTTAGTTAAACGTATTAAATTATCTAATAATTTTTAACTATTAACATCACATGAAAATAATTACATATGATTCTTCACCAATAGTTAATCATTATTGCACAATATAATAAATAAAATACAAGTACGTTTGAGAACTATTATCTTCGTTTTTTAGTCATAATTATTTTCATTTCAATCATTTTTTAAATAGAAAACAAATAAATATTTGTGAACTCCCAACATATCATTTTAAATTGATTCATTCATAAAATTTAACATTCGATTGACTCTGGTATTTTGAGTTTTATTCATAAAAATATAATCTCTTTGGATTCCCATGATGAATGAATTTCACTAGTAAGAGTTTATAAGATTTGGGAAAAGATTAATTGAGTTTGGTCAAATAGGTACAAATTATTGCATATACTGTATCTAGTAAGGATAAGATTTTTCTAGAATTTACAAGTGTGAGTATCTTTCAACTAAGGAGTTAGCTTTTTTAGATTCTATTTAATTTAATGTTGTTGAGTTACTTACTTACAAATAATCATTCTTGTGCGTGAAGACAATGTTTTACAAGTCCCATATTAATTAAAGATAAAATCTCTACAGAATTTATAAATATGATACATCCTTTAATCTATAAATTAGTTTTTGAAATTGAATTAGACCCGGTTAATCTCAATTTTAATACAAATGAACTAAACACCGTTTTTCTGATCATGATTTTTAATAGCTAAGGTGTAGTATTTTTAGAGACCGCTGATATTTATGTCCTTAATCTGTTTACCAAAACTTCAAAATTGAAAGTTAATTTGTCTAAGTCTTTCTGCTCTAACAATATTTCTAAAAAAGAAAAAAGGTGTTAGGAAGTCTCTCATATTCAACTTACTCAAAATTTGGACAAGTATTTGGGTCAATATTGGCCATGAGAGAACGACAAAAAGAATAGCTCAAGAGGTAATTGAAAAAGTTCACATATTGGTCGAATAATCAGTTTACTCGTCCGTTTAAGCAAGTATTTCGAATTCCGCCTTGTGCATGCAGCAATTCATTGGCCAGCGGCAGACCCTTAAATGGAGATCAGATCTACGACGGATTAGTCCTTGACCTATCAAATTGGGTGATACCGTGAGAAACCAAAAAAAGAAAAGAACGTCTTCTCAACAATACGGGTAGACTGTGTTTAGTTAAATCAGATCTTTTGGAAGGGTCAGGTAGACAAGAGGGGCCTAGCTCTTGTGAAGTGGGAGAAGATTGTAACTCCTAAAAAATTTGGAGGTTTGGGAGTCCGTGATTCGCAACGTGTTAACGTAGTTCTTCTCGAAAAGCTTGTTTGACAACTTTTCCATAACAAAGACAAGCTTTGGACAGAACTCTTAATCAAGAAATATTTTTCTGCTACCAAAGATTGGAAAAATACGAATGGAGCATTTCAGGTTTACAAGAGTGTGTGATGAATGCTTATAACCACTTAAAAGATGGTTTTGTGTGGTGTTGTGGAAACTTGCATCAATTGTTATAGTTTGAAACGTGGACCCCTTTTGATAATCTGGCGGATGTCATTCTTGATGTACATATAACTGATATTTGTTTTTCGATTGGTAATGTGATACATAATAGAAGTTAGAATTTTAGCAAGCTATATTTTTCTCTTCTCAAATGTCAAACTGTTTTTAGAAAATTTGTCTATCCCTGGCCATTGTCATGACGTTTCAAGTTAGTTTTGGAATCTTTCCTCTTCTGTCGATTACACCACAAAAAGTGAATACCATTGGTTAGCTAAGAGAAATACCACTGGAATGAGAATGATAACTGGAATTGACTGTGTAAGATGTTTATTCCGAAGAAGATTAGGTTGTTGCTGAGGCAATCCCTGCATGATTCCCACTGAGCTTCGGTTAGTGCTGCGGGAATCATCCTAAAACTACCTTGCATTGTTTCTGTAATTGTGATAAAGTAAAGGCTATTTAGCATAATTTTGGTCTATCTTATATCGTAAACTATAGTGCTGTAGATTTTTTTTTTGGCTCAAGTAGAGTTTGAAGGGCAGAGAAGAACTTTTAGCGGTAGGAATTTGGTGGATTTAGAGACATAGATGTCAAGACACGTTCAATCCTAGCGAACCTTGGTCTGACATGTAGGTAACAATATTAATTAGAAGTCTAAATAATGAGTTGGTTTTTTTAAGGAACACCCAATCTACAAACTTCATTTTAGAGTGCAAATATGTGTAGATCTCTCCTTCTAGCAATTGCATCAAGGTTAACTGTAATGGAAGCTTAATTCAGGATACGCAGTTGGCTAGTCTTGGATGCGCTTTGAGAGACGAGAGAGGAAGATGGCTTCTTGGTTGTTCCAGTGCTATTCCACCTTGACTTATAAATTGTTGTGAGCTGTTGGTATTATGGCAAGGTCTTATACTAACTTGGGAAGTTGGTTGCAAGTGGGTGATTTGTGAATCAGATTCCTTGGAGGCGTATTTGATTCTAGGACTAGGAGTGAGCCGAGTTGAATCGAGCTAGACCAAACTCAAGCTCGACTCACGAAAATTAAGTTCGGCTCACGGCTCGACTTATATACACTTCTATTTCATATGTATATATATAATATTAAAAATATAAATTAAATGCATATAAGATGTGTGTGTGTCTATATAATTGAGTCAGCTCACGAGTTAATGACCTAAACTTATCCAAACTCAAACTCGATTCATTTAATTTATAAGCTCAATTCCAAACTCAAGCATAGGGCTGGCAATTTATACCCTACTCGCGGGTGTCCAACCCGTTCGGATAGGGTAGGCTATCCGACCCGCTGCGGATAGGGTAGGGTACGGGTTTAGGGTGTACCCTACCCTACCCTACCTGCACCTCATATATAACACATATTTTATAAAAATTAGATATATAGTGAAGGAAGTAAAAGTTGAACCCACAACCTCCCTTAAGTAATGACTTATAATAAGTGAATAACCACTAAAACTAATTAGTTAATTTAGTAGTTTAGAGCATTAGTTTTTTTATTTTTTATGTTATTAATAGGGTTAAGTACTATTTTCGTCCCCAAGGTCTTGGGCCAAAATCAAAATCGTCCCCACCTTTTTTTCTTATTAAAATCATCCTCAACGTTATAAAACGTTAAAAAATCGTCCTTTCTCAAATTTTTGGACAAAAATGCCCTCCATCCATCATTTACCCTCATCTGTTCTTTTTCCTTCAACAACATAGAGAGGAGGGAGTGCAAGCCATGAAGAAAAGAAGAGAGGGAAGGGTGGAAAACGAAGAGGAAAAAGAAGAGAAGAGGAAGAAGAAGACGCCGCCAGCGAGAAAGGGCGTCGTTGCTGACGTTCTCCTTCGTTATTGACGTTCATCTATGCTGCTTTCTGTTCTGCTTCCTGTTCTGCTTCTCTGTTTCTCTGTTCTACTTCCTGGAGCTCATCTCTTTTCAGATCTATTCATGTAGCTAGTTCTTCCTCTCTTCCTCTCTTTCCAGATCTCTACTCATGTTGTTTGATATGAAATTTTTGTTAATTTTGCTGAAGGTGGCGTCGGTAGTGTGCCGATCGTGGTGGTAGGTGTTGCGGCCGCTGAGGGAGGCGATGATGCTACTCCAATGGGAAAGAAGTTCAAGCACGGAAACCTACGGGTGAAGCAGAATCTAGAAAAGGCACGGAGTCGTTCAAGAAGGCGGCAGCGCATGGGTCACCACTCGCCATGGTGGATTTCGATTTATTCCTAAAATCTGCGTTCTCTCTTTTTGAGTTTGAAAGATTGGATTTTTGAAATTTTTTGTCTTGAATTTGAATGTGGTGGTATTGTTGTTGATGAATTTTTGAATTTGAATGTGGTGTTGTTGTTGTTGTTGGATTTTTGAATCTGAATTTGAATGTTGGTGGTGTTGTTGTTGATTCTAGGTTAGTTTTTTTGTTTGTTTTTTTTAATTAAAAAAATAATAATTGGTATTGTTGTTGTTGAAGATTTGGGTGAAGAGTTGTTGAAGATTTGGATGAAGAGAATGGAGCAGGAAGGCTGAGGAACGGTGGAGTGAGGAGGGTGAAGAGGAGAGATGATGATGAAGGGTATTTTAGTCTAAAAATTTTAAAAAGGATGATTTTAAAGCGTTTTTAAACGTTGAGGATGATTTTAATAAGAAAAAAGGTCGGGGACTATTTTGATTTTGACCTAAGACCTTAAGGATGAAAAAAATACTTAACCCTTATTAATATGTATAAAATTTGAAATGATTGAATTTTATATTTACTTTGAAAAAATTTGATATTTCTGCGGATAGGTAGGGTAGAGTAGGGTTTAGAATTTTAGGGTACAGGTAGGGTTAGGGTTGAGAGATCTGTAGGTAGGATAGGGTAGAGTTTTAATAAAATTTTCAACCCACGGGTAAGGTTAGGGTAGAGTCCAAACCCTACCCTACCCTACCCATTGCTAGCCCTAGTCAAGCATGGCTCACTAGCTCACGAATTCAACTTATCGAACTATTAACGAATCGAACTCGAGCTGGCTCATAAGCTGACTTCACTCACTTCTAACTCTATTTGATTCGGGGAGTGGTATTTAGATGTAATTTTCAATTTTAAATGTATCTGAAAGGAAAAAAGGGCTATTATTAAGGAATGAATTAAGTAATTGTTGTGGACCTAACCTCCAAGTCTATTGGTCCATTTGTACAACGATCTGGAGCCCCTAGCTGACTAGCTCCATACTGAAGGCCTTCAATTTCTGCCAGCTCAGTGCAATCTAAATTGATTTTTGGATTTGAAAACCCCAAATCTCTTAACTACTTGAAAGATAAGATAAATAACCAAATATATAGATAGAGGAGCCTCCCAGATATGTTACACACACATTTGTTAATCCCACTTTTTAAACTCTTTTTGACTTGATCACCGAAATTTTTTTGCAGCTCACCCTCCATCTTTCACATAATTGAATCGGAGACCGTAAAAATCATCAACTTAGAGAACAATGAATTTCAACATTTCAGAGATTCATGAACGGTAATATATTACTCCCCTCATCCAAAGTGAAACTAGTACAATTTTGCTCTTAATTCTTGAATGTATTCAAACACAACAATGTACAAACTACAAACACATTTACTTTTTGAGTAAACTGATTTTGATTAATTCTATGTTTTCATTCCGCTAATTGATTAGTCTTTCCAATCCAATTTGAAAAAAGAAAAATGCTATAAACATTATTTTTATATATACTTTTATATATATATTTTTCATTTTTGACAATAAAAAATTCATCTTTTATGCTATAAAAAAAATATACACATTTTCTCTTTAAAAAATGTTAAGAAAGTTAATAGTTAAAAACTTAAAATAGAAATGATGTCTCCTTCTACATTCAAATCCAAATTCTCTGTATTGTAGATTTCTATGAGTATCCATTCCAAGTATTATTGATAGGATTAATATTTTACTAATTTCTTAAATATCAAATCTGTGATTTTATCGAAAATAAAACATTATTGAGAGAGAGAAGAAGGAAAAAACGAAAAAGAGGGTCACTTTTGTCGCAGCCATTGCGTGCTACCAAACAGTGCCAATTAAACTATTCGAGTTGTGCAGTAAAAAACTCTCTCACTTCATTAAATTTCATTTTAAATCTTTTTTATTACATATCATTTATACAAAATATTTTAAAGAATTTAAATTTAAAATATTTATTATCTG
>NC_029793.2:8180606-8184255 GCF_000816755.2 Arachis ipaensis | reverse complement strand
ACCCCTGACCCCTGTCAACGCGCGTGCCCATCATCAACGTGATCATCATCATCTTCTCCTTCTTCTTTCCCAGGACCTCACCCAGGTGCAAAAGTCACTTCCTTTTTTCAACTGCCCCCATTGATTTTATTTGATTATTTATATTTTTAATTTTCCACTGTGTTGTTAGGTTGTGCTTTTCTGTGACTTTTTCAACTGTGGGAAATAGTAAAGTTTTGTTTTTGATGTTCGTTTCTATCTCAAAATTGGTTAGCTGAGTGGTTTTATACTTTGGTTTCTGATGGGGTTTTGCTTTAACATGAATTTGGGGTTTCTTTGTTTCAATTTTGTTGGAGTTCTGTTTGTTTGTGAGGAATTGATTTGGGGAGAAGGTTTCAAAAGGGGATAATTTCTCTTTATGAGAGGGAATTATGCTCTGTGAATTTATGCCCTGTGTTTTCATGTTTCAATTGTTAGAAGCCGTAGTGAAGGTAGGTTACTCTTGATTTTCACTTCAATTTCTTGATTATTCAATGGAATTTTGCTAACTATATTTTTAGGTATAGATGAGATTTTTTATTTTTATGTTTTTCCTTCTCTTTCTCTTGTTGTCACAGATAGAGTAGTAGCATTACTGCTAAACCACTAAGCTAATCACTTTCACTGGATTGCTTCTTAGTATAGATAACATTTCTTGTATTAATATGCTGGATTTCATGTTAACACTTTTAGTTTTTATTTGTTTTATTCTTTTTTCTTTCATGCCAGATTACAGATAAATTAGTACTATAGCTAAACTACGGTACTGCTAAAGCACTAAGCTAGTCACTTGGTTGTTCCAAATTTGGAGAGCAATAATTTGATGGGAATATGATTGAGGGCTTCGACCAGTGCAATTCGATGTTGTGCTGGGAAGAAGAAGCTGAAATGCCAAAAGTTGAATTTCAGGAATCTGGTCCTGCTTTGAAGAAAGCCAAGAAAACCATTTTGGCTGCTGAAAATGTCGACAGCTATGAAGTGGCTGAAAGCCAGGACAGACTTGGTGACTTACCGGATTGCCTTATCCATCATATATTGTCGTTTATGGAAACGAAGGATGCGATTCGAACATGTGTTTTATCTAAAAGGTGGAGGTATATTTGGGCTTCAGTTCCCTGCTTGAACTTCAGCAGCAAGTCATTCAATCGGTTGGTTGATTTCAAGAAATTTGTGTTGTGGGTTCTATCCCATCGGGATGATTCTCAGGTCAAGGTTCTTATTTACTATCGCTTCGGGGTGGATTACGCAACAGATCAGTATCTGTTGAATAAGGTTATTGAATATGCAACATATCATGGTGTTGAAGAAATCAGAATCAATCTTCGGGCTAAAACCTCTGGCAGCCCACCTGTTGAAATCCCTTTGCCTCTATTTACTTGTCAGTCTTTGAAACGGCTTGAGTTAAAAGATTGCAATCCTACAAATGTCTCGTCCCCCGTTGGCTGCAAGTCATTGGAAACGTTGCACCTGGAACATTTTTCAATGTATCCTGCTGCAGCTGACTTTATGAATCCATTTTCAAGTTTGGCGGAACTCTTTGGTTTTACAACATTGACGACTTTGCACCTTAACAGCTTCACTCTGTGTTATACAGGAATTGACTGTCTCAACCCATTTGCTACATGTGTCAATTTGAAGAATTTGCACTTAGGTGAAATGTCCTTTAAGTCCGATTTGAACCCTAAGGATTTTGTTATATCTGCTCCCAAACTCAAAAACTTGAGCCTAATGTGCAACCGCTTCAAATGTAAGATTGTAGTTGCTGCGCCAACTCTTACCAATTTCAGCTACTTGTATTCTACATCTTGTGCCTTCTTTGAGTTCAGTCTTCCATCTTTGGATGGCTTGGTCATTGATATTCATGAACCGCGTGATCAATTGGAAAAATCAATCCGGAGGAAGAGAGAGGAGACTTTGCATGGTTTGATCAATATGATACGGGGACATTGTAAATCTGAAGCAGTTAAACTATCATTCTGTACAGTAGCGGTTAGTATGTCAGAGACATAGACAGTTTGATTTTACTGTTTTGCATTTTCAAGTGAAATATCGTACGGTTTGCCTGATTTTTATTTATTTATTTTTGTGCTTTTTTCCAGGTTACCTGTGGTACTGCAGTTTTTCTAAAGCCAGAGTTTTACTCCTGTAGTAAATTGAAATCATTGAACTTCGGGGTGGGTTCAACATACAAAATCTTCATTAGCAACCTTGACAATATAACGGCCTACTTCCGCGATTGCTCTCAACATGCAGATTTTGAAATCCTGACTATTTAGAAGGTATTCATAAATCCCCTTCATCTTGAATTAATTTGATCAACTTTTATTATGCTAAACAATGCCTGTGGATATATTCGTTAGAGATTGCTTTCTTTACTATGGCTGATCATATATAAATCTGAATTCATGGTTAAAGTTTGTATGTGGATAATACTCTACATTGACTATTTTAGTATCTAAGTTTGTATGGTGTCTTGCATTTACTTTGCACACATGTTTTCCAATGTGAAATTATATTTTTAGACAAAGAAGCCCATGCATTTGTAACCTATAACAAATTTTCATACTAGTGTGAATTTACAAATTTTCACTTATTTGCGTCATCTTTCTTTGTTTCTTCATAGGATATTTGATGTAATGCCAGTGTAAATGTTGCATTAAGGTGTAGCGTTTGATAATTGTTTAGATATTTATACTAGTTTTGCTATAGATGTCGATTATGGGGAATAGCGATCTATAAGAAGGATAGTATAAGCTTATAGTACAATGATAATGGGCTACAATCTATTTCAGTTTTTTCCTTTATTCATTTCTTGTTTTATTTGATAATTACAATAATACCATGTTTTTGTTTTGCTTCAAGCTTTCTTGAGTGAAATTCCTTTAGAATTATCTTAAAAAGATGTTATACAAATGACCACATGGTATCTTTTTTTCAATTAACTAAAAGATTATCTTTCCTTTAGATTTATCTTATTTATAGTGTACTTAGAACTTTTACAGCTTATCAAACTTTTAAAAGATTTAAATTGCTATAGTGATCAGTGACTTGGCTTCAATCTTTTAGTTATTAGGATGAACTGAGGTGTATCATATGTGTAACATGTATGGTTATTAAGCTAGAAACCGTGAAGCGTTGATTTAGATTTTGATGTCTTGGCTATAGACGTGATATATGATAGTATATAGTAGCATGGTTTGTCCATGGAGTAGACTCCACCAAATGGAAAGTGGCTAGTTTATTGTTGTATATGGTTATGAAGTATAGTGAAAGATAATACTCGCTCTTCTTTTTTACCTTCTGTCATAACTATTTTTTTGTCACTTCCCTGGATCAATTTGTATATGGATACAATACAATTGTACCGAAATACCTTGACAAAGATGTTCCAAAAAGTGACAATGATGTATAAAAGAAATTTAAGTCTTCTGCATTGTGTTACATATCATTAAACCTTTTGTGCATCTAATTTAAACCGTGCTTAGGGCTTATCACTATTAAATGTCTGTGTTGCTACTATCTATTCTTGTTCTAAATAAGCTATTGTCTCCTTATTTTTACCATTGAGGCTGTTGATATTAACTCCTTAATATTCTTTCCATTCCTCTATTTTTTTTTTTTTTTTGATTTC
>NC_029793.2:8165182-8180393 GCF_000816755.2 Arachis ipaensis | reverse complement strand
AGGATACATCGCGGAGCAGGCTTGGCTTATGCTGGGGTGGAGGTTAACCCAATACTTGGATCATTGTTGTATAAACAAGGATTAGTGCTCGGTAATAGTTTCACTGGGAAAGGATTGGGGTATACTCATATGTGGTCAATTTTAGAAGATAGGTCACAGTGAAATAGAAATTCAAACACTTTTTGTATCTTGATTCTCCTTTTGTAGTCATTTTCACCCCAAAAAAAGGGGAGAAAAGAAGCAGAATATAGACCCTTTTTTTCCTTAATATTTTCTAGTTTCTTTTATGGGGTAAAAGGAAGGAAAAGGAAATAAAGATCCAAGTTATTAGCTTGCTTAGACAGTTTTAGTTTAAGTGGCTATAAATTGGGAGTTGATGTGAAATGAATTTGGATTCTTTAGAATGAGGAGGTTTGTAGAGTGATAAAGCGAGAAGATCATTTGACAGTTGTAGTTTTAGTGATCTAGGGGTGTTTATACCCTCGCTTAATTACTTAACAGATATCTTCATTTCGGAGGATTCAGATTCATACTAAAATAAGGCATTTTATGCTGATAATTTTTAGATAAAAAGTCAAAAGGATTGATGGCTGAAAATGTTGCAGCAATCTTTTTACTCCTATATTCACTGTTGACTGCTGAAACAGCCAAAAGAACAAGTGTTCATTTCAAGGTGAAAGACAAGGAATGCCAGAAACTATTCAATGGGAGAAATGTTTGCATTTAGCTGCCTGGTGAATGGTGATCCAAGGTTGTAGTTTCATTGTAATTTTAAAATATCTATCATTTTAGAATTTTGGTACTTGAAAAGCTTAATGTATTTGAATATAATTTATATTAAGATACATTAAATCTTTTTAACATAGCAAAATTCTAGAGTGATAGATAGTTCCTGGTTCATAGGAAATATTTACCACGGATATCAATTTGGTTTTTGGTAGTGGCGAGAATATCGTTTATTTTGGGGGAAGTTCTTACTTATTCTATGGAAGCAAAATAATTGTTTCTCCAAATGATTTATTTATTTAGGATAAAGGATAAATAGGTAACTGAGCTTTTAATTTGCAAACATCTAACTCTCTCAAAATTGAAAACTACAAAACAATTTCTGATCTCTCAAAATGTCGTATAAATTGGTCCTTTCGTTCAATCTGTTTTGCAACACGTTACGGATTCAGATTACTGGCGCTTATGTGGCGTAGCAATGGGTACGCATCTTCAACATACTATGAATGGGGCTGGCGTGTTCCACTGGAAAAAAGTTATGGGACATTGTGGTCCTTGTGCACTAAGACGACGTCGTTTCGAAAAACGTTGTGTAATAGTTCTTATGAGATATGCCCATATAGGAAGCGCTAACACTTACGTTTTTCCTCCAAAAAATACAACGCTTCGTCTTCGTGTTGTCGTCGTTGCTGTTCCGTGAAGCAGTTCCATTGAAGCTTCGTGGTGCTACTTGCGTCTGCTGTAGAGAGTGGTAAATACATTGTTATTCAAATTTGTTCTACTTATGCATTTATTTGTTATCAATGTCGTAGGATGGGACTTATATGGACTGTAAGTGAGTGTAGTAGCTGATTAGTTGTGGGGTTAGTCATTTGTTGGGTATTGTTTAGTGAGGTTTTGGAGATTTTGATAATAAGGGTTGGTTTTGTGTCGTGTTGTGTATTAAAAAATGTTACAGATGGTTGATGTATTTGGTGTTTCCATGTTTCATCATGGGGCTATTTTTCAAGAGTACCTACCAGTGAGTTAGTTTATCTGCATGGTCAAGTTGAGAGATTTCCGTCGATGGACCTGAATTTTGTCAATTTTAGAGATCTGATCACGATGTTCAAAGGACTGGGGTATCAATCGTATAAGGATTTTGTCAGGGTTGCATGTACTGAGGAGGGATGTAGGGATCAACCAAATGCGACAGGCTAAGTTGAGGAACAAAGACACGGATGAGTTTTACATTTTTTTTGACCATCTTGTTGATCAACCTGAGATCGCAGATGGTGATTGTGAGAAAATGATGAGGTTGAGGAAGAAGTCGATCCAAATGACTTGGAGAAGTTGGATGACTCATCTACAGATGATGATAGTGATGGTAGTGAAGAATATGAACTTTATAAACTACCACCTGCTGGTTATCAAAGTGGGAGTGAGAGTGGTGAAGATGATGAGGGCAGAAGGATGAGAGCTGCCAAAGAGAAGAGGAAACAAGTGTTTCCATCGTCGAGAAAAGGGGTTGAACCAAAGCAAAAGCAAAAAAAAAAAGCAACACATAAGTCTAAAATGCAGAGATTTAAAGCAAGAAGAGTGGGCTCATTTGAAAAAGGTTCCTCAAGGTTCACTAGGCCTGCTAAACAGCCCGGTACAAGTGGGCCAAAAAGACAGCCCAATAGAGCTAGGCCTGCTAAGGAGCCCAGCATGAGGCCAGCCATTGCAGAGTATGTCAGTGATATAGACACAGAGGATGAGGACATTGTGTTCGAGTATGAATCTAAGGAGCTGCATACCCCTGTCTCATCAGAGGAGGAAGGGAACAAACTACACTAGCCTGAGTTTGGTGAACAGTATGGCTTCGGAGAAGGCAGATTTGAGCTTGGAACAAGATTTGCTACAATAGAAAGATTCAAGGAGGTTGTGAAGGATTCATTTATTGCTGAGGGGAGGGAGTTGGTCTGGATTAAAAATAACAGGAAAAGGGTTAGAGTTGGCTGCAAGGGTGAGAATTGTCCTTGAATTGCCTATCTCTCCTACTATAAACAGCTGCAGTGTGGAAACACATATTGGAGTGAACATATGTGTGCAAGAGATCTAGGAAGCAATGCAGCTGACCAACACTGGATCAGCAAAAAAGTAGAGAAAAGGATGACCACCCATCCCACAATGTGTGAGGAAGTGCGCTACTATCTCATGAGGCGTATGGTTCAATACAAGAGACTAATAGATTGCCATCACAGAAAGCTTGCACCAATTCAAGAGAAAAGGTTGAAGTCTCAAGCCAAGTAACAAGTGGACTGCGGAGTGGATTGGTGATAACGAGCGCAAGCGTTTTGAAGTCACCTACAAGAGATCTAAATTGGATGTGGACCTGATCAAACATACATGCACATGTAATAGGTGGCAACTAACCGGTCAGTGTGAAATTATATTTACTTTAGTGAAAATTGCATTTCTCTACTTGCTGCTAGTATTATTATTACTTGAAATTGTATTTGTATACTTGTTTTGGCTGTCTTTGCCTTGCTGCTCATATTATGATTGCTTGAGTTTGTATTTTGCTGTTATCCTTACTTGCATTGCTGTTACCAATTTGTTGTATTTTCTGAAAAAGAAATGTCGTGCACTCATGCCATAGCTGCAATCAACAAAAGACATGATAACATGGAAGATTACGTGCATCCATGGTTATGCATGGAATCTCTGAAGAAGACTTACGAGCACTTCATCCAGTCTGTTACTAGTGAAAAGTTTTGGACACGGACTGATCAGACTAGGACTTCTGAACCTGTCATTAAGAGGGCAATTGGTCGTCCAAAGGTCCATAATAGGTAAAAAGACCTAGCAGAAATGGTTATTAAAGGTAAAAAATTGAAGAGAAATTTCTATGTGACCTACAGCAAGTGTGGTCAGACAGGACACAACTATAAGACTTGCAAGGGTGCACCATCGAACCCAAATTGAAAACCTAATACCAGGAAACCAAAGAGGAAGACCGATAACAACCTTTCACTTGTGATTCTACCACTGTCACAATCAGCCCCTCGGGCAGAGGTACTTGACTGGACGAAGGATCTTTATGTCCCCCTAATAAAAAGTTGTAGGATTTAGTTGTCCATTTTAAAAGTGTTAAAGGACCTACTTGTATCTTTTAAATTTGCTTGATGACTTTAATGTCTTTCTTCATTCATGACATGAACATAACATGGTGTTTTAGGGTGAAGAGTAAAATTCAGCTGACGTAACCAACCAGAACCATTCTGCAGCTAGCACAACTCCAGATGTGGTCCAACAAGAAGCTACTCCAGAAGCTTCATATGTGCCTGTTTCTGCAATTCCTACAAGGCAAGGCCAAATTCCATTCAAACCTCCAGCCAAAATTCTAGCAAAGCCATCCAACAAAACCTTGAGACCAAAACAACCAATTAGAAGGAAGGATGTTGGCAACAACATGTTCAACCATCACAGCAGCCAAGTGCAGAAGCAAGTGGAAGGCCATCTGATGAGACTTTGGCTATAGCTAGCACTGAAACTAAAAGAATGTTTTGGTTTATCCCCACCCCAAGAGTAAAAAATTCCAAGAAATGATGTTTCTATTTTAGAAAGTCAGTCGTAGTTGATGTAAAAATTTGACAAACTTATTTTGGTGTGTTATGCATTTTAGTATCTTTTTGGCAAAATTATTGTGCTCAGGTGGTTCAATGTTTTGTTAGGATTGTAATCCTTCAAACTTATCTTATTTGGTGTGAGACTGCTTATCATATTTTGTATATTTTGTTAGGATTGTAATCCTTTAAACGTATCTTATGGTTCAATGTTTAATGATCTAAATTATTTAATGAATTTTACATACCTGGACCATCAACATGATATTAGATATAGCCATTTAAACACATGATATTACCGCAACAAAATATTATCATTCATCAAAGGATAAACATAACTACATTATGTCAATTGTTCCTCACAACATCTAATAACACCTAATAACAGCAACAGCGGCACAAATTACTACCAAACATACAACAATAACTCACATATTAGATTTTTTTTCCCTCTCTAGACAGGCAAGCTTCTTTTCCAACTTAACCAACCTCTATTCTACTTTATTCTTGTACAAGTACTGCTCTAAGTCGTCAACCTCGTTGTTACAAATTGACTTCTCTATACCCCCAATTTTTGTAATCAAACCAGACAAAGAACTTGCAGTAGGATGGATTTTTCAACTGCAACATCAACAATAAAATCAAAATTCAGCTAAATACATGAGCAGCTTCAAGCTTCACAGAACCATGTTACCTTGAAGAAGGGGCACCCAAGAAGCAACTGGTTGGGGTTAGTTGGCGTCTTGGACTTGTACAGTACAGCATACACGCCATACTTGCACATCGGAGCAATGCCGTTCTTCTCTTCTCCAGCCTTCACGCAACGAATGTGAGATGGCAATCGGACTCGTTGGGTGCTCGAAGAACCTCTTTCACTGGCCATAGATGCCCTAGACGCAACAACTCCCTAACTATACAAGTGCGATGGCGTCTGGGACCAATTTGAAGAATAAGGACACCTCCTAAAACGTCATTGTTTTGGGAGCAGAACAGAAGGACCTTCTTGTCCTCCAAATAAATGCCAATATCTCATCTTACACCGTAACGGATACATCACTACATTATCGCTATATGGACACTACATCAGTCTTGTCCATTTCACATTAGAGAACAGATTGAACGGCAGGACCAATTTATACGGTGTTTTGAGAGGTTAGAGATTATTTTGTATTTTTTAATTCTAAAGGTATTAAATATCCGCAAATAAAAAATTCAGGAACCTATTTATCTTTTACCCATTTATTTATTATTTATATTTCTATATTTTATTCTTTCTCTTGTTTTGTGTTGCTTACTTATTTTCCGTTGTATCTTTGCCTTCTATTAGTCTTAGGTAGATTTGTTCAAGGCGAAGGTCTAAATATACCTTTGGACTTGTTAAACACTCAGAACAGACCAGTAGTGTAGGTTCAGTCTCAACAAATTAATAATAGAGTAATTATTAGATAAATTCTTAATTTATTTAAGTATTATATTTTGAATTTAATCTTTAAAAATTAGGTATGCAACAAATTTTATAGTCAAGTTTTATTCAACCAAAAATAAACTAATAAAATTAAGAATTAGTTGGTAATTTCTGCTCAATTGAGAATTTATACATAAAGAAAAAATATTATATCAAATCTATTCCGGAAAAAAAATCCTAAGCTTAGTTTGTATCTTAAGAACAAAATTTTTAATTTTTTTGAATTAAAATTATTAAAGTTTTTGGAAAATGAAAGTGTTGTTAAGTATAATATTAATTTTTAGAATTAAGATTATCTAAACACATGAATTGAAGTATTTTCATAAATGTCATTTTTCTTTCCTGCCCTTTGATTCCTAGTAGAGAAAAAGAAAAAAAAAAAATTAAATATTGTTATTTTTAATTTATATGTTATTTTAAAATTATTTTAATAATAAAATTTGTCTCTTTTTAAATGGCATCCCCTTGTGTGGGAAAACAACGGTCGTCTCCACACTGCCCTAGACTCTGGTCCTCATTTTGAATCTCTCCGTTGTAAGAAACTTGAAAGAAGAAGAAGATGACGGCAAAGGCCAGTGAATACGAGGAGATTCGGCGGAAGAGGTTGGAGGAGAACAAGAAGAGGATGGAGGCCCTCAATCTCCCCAACCTCTCTCAGGCCCTCCACACCTCTCCTCTTTCCAAATCCAAATCACACTCTCCCTCTCCGGTATCTCTTCTCTTCTCTTTTCTCTTCTTCAACCATCATTTCCCTCACTCTCCTCTTTGCCTGCAGCTGAAGCGCGTCAAGTCACGCACCATTGAGAAGCAGGTGGTTGTGGTGAGGAGGTCCAGCCGCGTCGCCAACATGCCAGCTCCTGTTTACAAAGAAGTCTCTCATCTTTCTCTCTTCTTCTACTTTTCCCCTTTTCCCTTCTTCACTTAATTTCTTTTCAATCTCGCATGGCAGGTGGTTATTGATCGTGTTGTCACACCTAGAAGCCGCAGATATGGCGGCTCCTACGATCGCTACAGGGATTATTCAAAGCGGGTGTATGCTTCCGATGAAGCCAGACAGGAAGCCCTAGACAAGGCCGATAAGATACAATCGGATTTGCAGTCTAAGTCTCATCATCCATCCTTCGTTAAAACCATGCTCCAGTCTCACGTCACCGGCGGATTCTGGCTGGTCCGTAATCTTAATTCTCTCTCTTTTTTTTTTCTCGTTATTTTTGTGGAATTGTTCTAATGAAAAGAATTAGGAGCTCAGCAAGGTTTACAGCTTTTGAAGTTTTGTTAGGAATAGAATGTTGTAAGTTTATTTATCTTTAGAAAGGATTAGTAAAATGCAATGTTTGATGTTTATCCGCAATGATTATAATCGGTTTATCATTGTGGCTATCTTTGACAAACAGGGTCTTTCAGTCCAGTTCTGTAAGACGCATCTTCCAAATCGTGACGAAAGAATTACTTTGATTGATGAGGATGGGGATGAGTATGAAACACTATATTTGGCTCGAAAAACAGGACTTAGTGCAGGATGGAGAGGCTTTTCAATTGCTCATAACCTAGTTGATGGGGACGCTTTAGTTTTTGAACTAATTAGCCGCACTACATTCAAGGTGACTAAACATTCATCATTTTCGGTTTTTAGTACATTCATCTCGTATAATTAAGAGAATGGTATGTGTGAATGTGATTATTAACACTGCTATGGCATGTGATGACTACTGTTACACAGTTTTCTTTTCCCCTTTTATGCTATCTCATTTCTGCAATTTCTAATCCTTGCATTCTCCCCATTCTGCAGGTTTTAATAACGTTATTGTGGTTTCTGTTATTTTCTTTCAGGTTTACATTGTTAGAGTGAATAGTCCTGCAGAGGGTGAAGAGCAATGAATTTCAATAGAAATTTGGAGTCAGTAAAACTAATGTGTAGGTATTATTTTGTTGGTAACTAATTAAAGTTTGTAGTTAGCTCCACTCCTGGAGTCTTTCAAATACTGCTATAAAATTGTAATGATATTTAAGTTGTTAGTCCTCAGACCCTTAAAATTTTAGTGCTATGGAATTTTGATGATCTTTGCTGGATAAAGCTATATAGAGAGAAAACAATGTGTCTTAAAACCATAAAAGTGACAAAAAGCTTTGGAGTCCAAAATTACTCATATTTATAAGAAATAGATCAGCATTGTATTGCTATTGAATACTAATTGAAAAAACTACCATCGGTTAAAAATACATATAAATTTTACTAAGAAAATATTGAATTAATAAATAAAGGTCAAGTGATGTTACTGAAATACATTGTGAACCATTTATTTTGTTTGGTTTCATTATATACATAGTTATCAGACCCGGCTCAACCCAGTCGGTTCAACCGGAAACCCGGTCACCTAATTATTTGGTCGGACCGAGTCACACGTTGAACCGAAAATACAATTGATCCGGAGAAATTCGATTTATCCGGTCGGATTTTGATGAAAACCGGCGACCCAAACGGGTTATTTGACCCGGTCCGAGTAGTACAGAATTTTTTATTTTATTTTTTATTTGTATACTAAAACGGCGTCGTTCTAATATCCCGTTGAAATGAAACCCTAGGCTATCCCCCTTTTCTATTGTCTTACATCTCTGATCTCCCTAATGGCAGTAATGCAGTATCTCTTGAGTCTTGAGAGTTGAGTGAGTCACTGCCGAAGTCACCAGTCACCGCCGATATATAGGTAATGCTAGGTAGACAAAAAAAAAAACCAGAATTTGCCTTATTTAGCATTCGACAATTAATGAATGCTAAATAAGACAAGTTATGGTTGTTTTTTGCTGATTTTCTTTAGTTACCAAACATTTCCGAAAATATATTATCATGCACGATTTTAATAACTTAAAATGTATTAATATTATATATATAATTAAAATCAACAGTTAATTTTGACAAAATGCAAACCCTCTCTCAATCTCATTTCATTTTTTCCTCCAAACCTGCGTGACATCTCTCCCGCAGCTCTCTCTCATTTCATCTCCTTCCATCCTTTTCCCTCCAAAGATTACAACAATTCTTTAATTTCTTGGTGTAATTTCAACGCAGATAACTATTTATTCTCAGCTTAGCTTAATTTTTCTTGCTGCCCTCTTTCTACACGGCCTCTGGCCGGTATTCTCCTCTGTTCAACGGCTGCGGTAGGTTTTTTTCAACATTATTCTTTTTTTATTTTAACCTTTCGATTTTTTTCTCACTCTACTACCTTGGATCTTGTCTTTCGTTGAAATGAAATCCTAGGGTATCCCCCTTTCCCATTGCCTCACATCTCTGATCTCCCTAATGGCAGCAATGCAATATCTCTTGAGTCTTGAGAGTTGAGTGAGTGTTGAGACTCTGAGTTCATCAATCGGCCTCATCAGTCACCGCCGATACCCCTCAGCCAACCTCGTCTCTCCGTCACCTTCGTCGTCACTCTCCGCGGCGTGGTTCCTTCTCCCGGCCGTCACTGCTTCTCCCCTCACCTCGCCGTGCTCTGAGTTCATCAATCGGCCTCATCAGTCACCGCCGAAGTCACCAGTCACCGCCGATACCCCTCAGCCAATCTCGTCTCTCCATCACCCTCGTCGTCACTTGATATTTGATTATTAATGTTTGTAAGACTCGCATTTTAAGTTTTAAGACATTATTTTAATTTTATTAATATAATTTTATATTTTTTTAATTATGACTGAGTTAACCGAATAAATTAGTGATCTACTAGTTGAATCAATAATCCAATAACCTGATCATATGACCGGGTTGATTACCGATTCGGTTTTGATAACTATGATTATATATAGTAGGGGTTTCATCGAAAAATATGCCAAAAAATAAATAACTATTATTTTTTATAAACATTTGTCATTGAAATAACCAATTTTTATTCTTTCATTGTTGAGATTGCATTGTGTCTTATGCTGACTCATGTGATCCATTAAAGTTGTTTTTTTAATAAGTCGTATATACCAGCTACCAGCTCTTTAAAGAAAACCCTCTTTTTGTTATAAAACTTTCTGTTCAATTTATTTAAAACTACCTTTATATCCGTTAACACCAAGTATATTTGTTTTGCATTATAACTCACAGTGTAACATATAGCGAGAGCTGTTTCATAAATTTATTTTATCTTTTGATTTTTCAATTTATGTATAGAAGTATTCATATATGAATGACAAAGTTTTCAATGACATATTCATGTACTTGTCCAACCAAAACTATGTGTTTCAAAAGGTTACTTCAACGAAGATTTTATGATTGTTATCATATAAAAATACTTTATTTTGATTATTAGATGATAAGTTGTAGGGTTTGATTTTTATTTGAAGTAAAAGTATTACTTTTATTTAAAATATTGCTAAATAAATAAGTCACACTTTTTAAACAAAGATCATCATAAAAAGATGTTTTTAGCATTTTCATTGGAATAATTGGCTAAAAAAAAGTCAAAAAAACATTTAGTCGTGTATGCCCACACTTGGCGGCTAATTTTTTTTATATTGGGAGAGTGTGTGAGTTGTGTTTGGTTATGGTGTATACAGGTGTTAGACACAGGTGTGGGACAGGGAGAAATCGGACCGTCCGAGTTCTTTGTTAAAAAATTCGTTAATCACAAATCGGACCGTCCGATTAGTTTTTGTTTTTTTTTTATTTAACATGAAATCGGACCCTCCGTTACATTTTTTGTTTTTTTGTTTTTAAAAATTTGAAAATGGACCTTCCGTTAACAATGTTTTTTTTTCCTTTAAAACAAAACGGACCCTCCGTTTTCAGTTTTTTTTTTTTTTTAAATCAAAACGGACCGTCCGAGTTTTATAAAAGAATTATTTTTTTGTAGATTTTCTCTAATCGGACCGTCCGAGTTCCTTACTCTAAATCGCTCGGTCCGATTTCAGCCTCCTGACACCACATGCAAGAAAAACACCCATATTCTCCATAACAGGATTACACCCCACACCTTCCTCCATATTAAAAATAAAAACCTCACACTTGGTAGATTTGCTTTGATTGTCTTCTCTTCAATCAATTTAATGATCAGCTTGCACATCACCTCTTCTGCTAATCCATAAGTCTTGTAGCAATTGGCAACTAACACAAAAAAAAAAAAAAACCTTAAACAATAATCAATAATAATCAAAGAGACATTTAAGTAAATTTGATTAAAAATATTATCATAATCTAATTTGTATGAGATCATTCTTTTGAATTTTCAAAGTCTTGTGTGACGGCTTTGGATAAAATTCAACGCTACTGTATTTGCACCCAGACTTCAATGCTAAACTCAAAGAGTTAAGACCAAATCAGTCTAATCCTCAATATTTAGCAAGAAAACTAAGAATACAAGAGAAAAAAAGCTTTGGTTAAAAGAACACTTTATTATTCAAGTGTTTGTTACAAATGACTTACACACCCAAACTTTAACTCTCACCTCTATTTCCACCTCTTCAATAGATGGTTATGATTAAAATTTAACTAACGGTCCAGATTGATCATCCAGACCTTCACTACAAATATCTATCCTACTATATTTTTCTAAATACTTCTAGATTATTTCATACTACTTTTCATACTTCTATATACATCCACACTCTTCTAAAATATTCTATGACCTTCCAAAGTCTTTTAGAACCTTTTAGGATATTCTGGGACCTTTTAAAGCATTCTAAAATATTCTGAAACTATTTAAAACATTCTCAAACACGGTAGAATATTATACAAACACCTTAAATCTAACATTCTAAAACCGTGACACTTGGTTCCTGATATCACTCGGAACTCCCTGATTGCAAGCTTTCCATTGAGTGAATAACTCAGATTTCTTCAGAGGTGCCTCAGAGTAGCTAACAGGAGATGATAAGCTTAAAACACTAACTTCTTACTATTTTTGAGAGTTTATGTAATACCCTAAAAAACTTTGGTTTGCATTTTCACAAAGATATAGCTTTATCAACCAAAAATTAAAGAAGTTACAAGTTATCATATAATAAAGCTTCCACTGCAAAATTATAATCTAATATGTACATTCTACATATAGAGATAACTAGCATATCTCGTACAGATATTCTAGCTCTATTTCAGTGGCTGTCTTAGGTGCCCCTCCTTTACTAAATACATATAATGATGAGGAATGCTAGGGGCCAACAATTTTGGTATTTTGTAATTATCAATTGGCCATCAATAGTGTTTTTAATGGTGTAAGATTACATCTAATGGTGAGAAATCACTCACTTTTATTTTGATGGTTAAGTGCTGGTCAGAAAACACAAAAGTTGTTGGTCCCCTAGACTTTTACTTATGATGATTCACCACAATGTGGACACTTAAAGCAGCTCACGTTCTCTACAATTCCCAAAATCTGCAAGAACGGTTGAAGATGTCATATGAAATGAGAGAAAACATAGTATGCATTCAGGGTTTCAGATATTATGTAAACACCATATATGAGGGTAAGGAACGATCTATATATCAATGCTAGCCTTTTGGAGTTCATTCAACAGTCAACAGTGAAATTGTATTATGAAACAAATACAAAAACACACATAAAAACAAAACATATAAGCACAAAATGAATTTGCTTCAAGTACACGTTTGATATAAGATATGCTTCTCATCCTTAATTAAAATAATTCACAGAAATAAGCCACTAAGATTTACAAAATCAAGACACTTGCTTTCATAACTAAAAACTAATTCCAACCTAATGTAATATAGTGATTCAACATAGTTCGAAATTGCAGATAATCAAATAGTGGTTCAACATAAACGAAGTGGAACATTGAGATATATTATCATAGGATAATCTCTATTAAGAAATATATACAATTGGAACATTGGAACGTGTAGCAAATTAACTCCTCTATATTAGTAAATAGATAAATAAGAAAAAAAATTAAGGAACACCAAGTGACTATCATACCGGAACACCAAGTCATAGAATAAAGACATAAGAAAAGAGGGAATAATATACCTATAACTTTTGGATAAGAAATTGGTTTATTGGAGAGAGAGACTGGATTTCTTGATCAAGCTTTTGTAGTGCTTCTCGAACCTTATTTGGATTTACCTCATATTGTGCTATGAATCTTCCTGCATGAACTATCCAACCATTAGATGGGTTTAATATTAGCCCTTTATCCTTCAATAATAAGCCATTATTATGATCACTGTGCACTAAGTTTTCACATAATATTTTTTTCTTTTGTTTTTTTTACTCAATTCAGTTAAAACATCATCAATGAATACAAATTTTATCCCATGTTATATAATATTGTTACATGCCTAAATATGACTGCATAGAGGAGAGTATAAGCTTCTAAGAGTAAAAGAGGAAAAATTCTGCTATTTTGTATAATACTGTTATATATTTTCTTTCTACTTTCAAAAAAAGATGAACTTCAAAGAGAAGAGTATTATTACGTACCTAAATATGATTGTAGGAGTGAGAGTAGAAGCTTCTAAAACTAAGAAAAGAAAAATTATGTAATAAAAATAAAAATATTCTTGTAATTAACGTGCCACTTGGCACTAGAAGTGAGAGAGACGTGAAAGAATGTCAAAAGAGTGATCCTAACTGAATTAGTTGTGGATGTATAGGGGTATTATTAGTAGTAACAGAATGAAGAGGAAGGTAAAAATTCAGCATAGAGAATAGAAAGGCTTAGGAAAAAGGCTAGCTCTCCAAATTCTCATCTAAGCACCTTTGTATTGTTCTTATTCTTTATGCAGTTTTTCTTCATAATAATATCAAGAGAGTGTGATCATCCTGATTCACCCATTTTCTTCTTATTTGGTTATATGTGTGTGAATTATTTTTCTCAGGTACTAGTTGTAACAATTGGTATCAGAGCAACAATGTTAGGAGGTTAATGAATGGTGTTTACGCGACCTGCAATTATGGAGGCATGTATGAAACATCTAGAACGACATATAGAGGAGCAGGCTCATACCATAGAGGAGTAGAGTGGCACCATGGAAATGATCCTGAAGAGGTTGGAAGAGTTAGGCTGCCGCGAGAGAAAGCACATTGAGAGAGAAGAAGAACGAGCAGAGGTGGAGGGTGAGAGAGTGAGAGAGTAAGCAAGAATTCCACACTGTAGCAAGGCCCAAATGTCCAAACGAGTAATAGAGTGCGAGGTGCAGGAGTGGCCAAGTGTATTGTGGGCCCAAACATTACTTCTACTTCAATGAATACTGTCGGAATAAGTAGTAGTGGGTCAAATAGGCCAAAAGCGTAAGGAGTGAGGAGATTGTCTCAAGAAGAATTGGCTGATAGACAAAGAAAGGGATTATGGTTTTAAGTGTGGAGAGAAATGGGAGCAAGACCATGTTTGCTAAATAAAAAATTTTCAAATTATTTTGATGGATTAGGAAGAGGAGGAAGAACTTGAAGATGAAGCTTTGAGTCTTGTGGAGCAGGAAATTGAGACTGAACCATTAGAACTTCAGCTTTTATCCTACATTTTTTGGGGTCTAACTACTCATAAGACCTTTAAGGCATTGTTTGGATGAAACATGAAAAAATGAGAGGGAAGAAAATGAGACGGAAAAAAGAAAATGAGATAAAAGAAAATAAAAGAAAAAGTAGATTTTTTTTTTGGATGAAGAAAAAATGAAAAGAAAGAAAATAAATTTTTTTTTTGGATGAAAGAAAAAGTAAGAAGAGAAAAAATTATAATCACAAAGGATAAGTTTATAATTTGTTAATTTTCATCATTTTTCTTTGCATGATTGAAGAAAAAATTTTGACATAGACCCCACATCACTTTTTCTCTCTTCCACAACTCCACCCAATTTTTCTTCTCATCCAATCAAAGAAAAACTTATGTTTTCATTCATTTTTTTTCTCTACATTTTCTTTTTTCCCAAATTTCTTTGATCCAAACATAGTGTTAAGGTGCAAGATGAGATGATGGGTTAGTTATAGTTTTAATTGATCAAGAGACTTTTATCAGTTTCATTGATACTAAGGTGGTGAAAAAATGTGGTTGAGACTTGCCTCAATGGCAAATATATTTGCCTCCTAAGAGTGTGAGATGAGTTTGAATCTTTCTTGATAAAAAAGAAAGTATCCATGGGTGTGCGAGTAGGGTGGGTCGATGTTCTTTGTTGTATTGACAAAAAAAAAGTGATAAAAATTTAGGATAGAAGTAAAAAATAGTGCATTTAAAAGTTGGAATGAGGGTGTAACTTGAGTGGAATTGAAGATTTAAGAAATCACTATTGGTCAATCTTAAGTTTTGGGAGGACTACAATGCCATAGTTCTTTACTAGAAAGAGAGAGGTAAGAAACAACAAATTTTAAATAACGTTATTTTTAATATTTTTAACATTAAAAATGTTAAATTTTAATTTTAATTATAATTTTGTAAAATATTTATAGTGATAATTATTATATATATTTTTTAATTTTTTAATAAAAAATTCATATATTTT
>NC_029793.2:8159602-8165157 GCF_000816755.2 Arachis ipaensis | reverse complement strand
GAGGGAAAAGGTTAATTTTTTTATCGAAATTAAAAATAATACTAAAGTAGTGGAAAAGAAAAATATCTTTAATCCTTATTTATTATTTTATAACATAAAAATTAATATAAAATTATTTTTTACGATGAGTGAACCATAAAGAGAAACGAGTGAATTTTTGAGTTTTTCACTAAAGCAGTAAAACTCTCTAAATCCTAGTAGGTAACCCACTCAGAATCTGCTAGGGGTGAGCACGGGTGGCGGGTACCCGATTACCTGTCCGAATCCGAACCGAACCAATTAAATTGATTTTGAAATCAACGAATAGTCGGGTCCAACCCGAATCAAAATGACGACTTTTGTTAGTGATTGGTTCGGATATCGGTTTTGAGGGTACAGAACCCGAACCAACCCACGAACCCGATCATATATTAATTAAATAAAAAATAAAAAAATATATATGACTTTTTCATTAGACAATGATTATTCATTATTAATATGTTTGGATTTTAATAAGTTTAGTTTTTAATGTAGTATTTGGTGTTTAACATTGATGGTTTCAGTGGCTAAAAGAAGGGGGGTTGAATCTTAGCCCCCTTTTTGACTTGATTACGCTTTCTGGTCTTTGAGGAGACTTTTGTGTTTTTATCTCGTCCTTAGCCACGAGACTTTTTATTTTTGTCTCGTCACTTGGCACGGGCTATTTCTGGTTTTAGCTCCTGTGCAGTAGAAACAGAAATGTAGTAGAGAGAATATTACACCCAGATATATCCTGGTTCAGCTGCTAAGTGCTATGCAGCCTACATCCAGTCTCCATCACAACAATGATGGAATTTCACTATAATCAATCCTGATTACAAACTGTAAAGTGCTAACCCAATTTACAAGGAAATTCCCACAGAATCATGAAATACAACATAGATGAACAAAGGAACTCTAAGAACATCTATGGCTTTTTTCTTTTAATTTTGCACTCTCTACCTTTTTCCGCTCTATGGCTTTTTCATACAAACCTCACTGTTTGCCTTTTTCCATGAGACTCAAGACATGACAAAATTAAACAGAAAAATACTAAACATAATACATTGAAGGAGAAGAAAATCTGTAAGCTTAGGTAGCTCTGAGAATCCTGTGCCTTGCACTCTCACTGTTTACTTCTAACTCCTTGCTCCAAACAGTGGGTGTTCACTCTTTTTATAGAAGAGAGAAGCCTCCACACTTGAAGTCAAAAACCCAAGCCAACTTCTTCTTCTCCAAGAAACAGAACTGGTTCGGCCACATAGAGAGAGAAGAGATAACTATGCAAAACCCAACATGCAATTACCTCTAGTCCTTCCTTGGTCATCACCCTTCATCAATCCGAGCTCTCCATCCTTGACTTGCTCTCCAAGAAGGATTTCTGGCCTTTGATGCTTCATGATGATGATGACTTCATCTGCTTCAATCTCTGCCTCTATCATCACTTCGCCACTCTAGCTACTTCCTGTGGTGGTTGAGCAGAATCAAAGACAAGCCATGCCTCCAAGAATCTCTTTCTTGCTGGCCGAAATCTTCTTCAACCCTTTTTGGTATGAAGAAGCCAAGATCTTGTCACCATATCTTACCATTTATGGTCGAAGATCTCAGCCACAACATACTTTTTTTTTTTTATGTTTTCTTGCCATCATTGAGATGGTCTTTAGCTTGCTCATAGCTTCATCTTGATATGTTGCAAGAGCTTTCATGGTTTGCTGTGTAAAGACCAAAACAGGAAGCAAAGATGAGAGAGAGGAGAGAGAAATTTAAACACTAACTAATGGGTAATGATAAAGTAAAATTAAAGTTCAACTTCCTTGCATAAGGTAGCGTGTAAAGCTACTGAAGCCATCAAATCAATTTCTCTCTCTCACATTTATGTTTCCAATGCTAGCAAATTAGATTTTGAGATCCATCCCATAATGATAAATGGAATCCGTTGGAAACATGAAGTAACTTTGCTTTCTTTCTCATTTTGGTTTCGGACCAAACAAGCATGAGAGGCATTCATCAAAATTAAAATTGGGCTTGGTAGCAACAACATTTAATCTGGCCCAATAATATTTTGATTTAGCCAAACCAATTGGGCTTATGGTAATGTTTGAGTTCTGGCCCAATTTATCATAAATTGCTTCAGCCATAATGATCACAATAGTTTAACACCAAGGCTGATAGTTTTAAGCCTATTAGGCTTGCAACATTTTCTTTTATTTTCGGCCCAATATAAACATGCATTGCAAAATTATTTTAATCAACATTTAATCCAAAATTAATTTTGCAATTAATAATGTTTAGTCATCACAAATATTAATTTAGAGTTTTCCAAACTCATCAATCTCCCCCTTGATGACAAACATTAAAAAAAATTGAAATGGAAAGAAATTAAAGATTGAGTAAAGAATACTCCCTTTGAATTTGAATTTCTCCCCCTTTCTAATTGTCACATAGCTCCCCCTTAATATATGCCATTTTTACCAAGGGAAGCACTAACCTGTAACAATTTTAATCAAGCTTCAAGTGACAATGTTATTCAACATATTAATTTTGAAAATGTTGAATGCTTGATTTATGAGCAGAATTGGATGATAATCAAAACTCATTTGTTATCAATAAATTGATTTTCTGCTCAAACTACACCATAATCAATCAAATCTGTTTTTGGCAAAAGGCTTGCTGTTCAAAAATATTTTTCAATAAATCAGAGCAATCTTGTTGGGAAAAGTATTTTTCAATCATGATTTAATCTTTCCAAACACAACAATTTTCACCATTAAGAGCTAAAGGAACTGCCAAAAATAAATCCAACATAAATCATTTTATCAAGGTAAATAACATGTATTATAGGCACAGTAAACGCCTTTTACCAAGATAAACATCAAATAATGGCAGTAATCAATATAAACCAAATGCATGAACCGATCGCATTATCAATTATCAACAGAGGTGATCATAAATTCTCACAGAATTTCATCCCCTGTTCCAGTTTCAATTTTGGAATCATTTTCCTCCCCCTTTTGGCATCAAGGGGCACCTGCAAAGAAGGTATTGACAGCACAATAAAATATGCATATTAAAGTGATAAAAGTATATCAAAGTGTCATGGAGCAGTGAGTATCAAGTCATGCCTCTACAAAATAAGATTGAGCCTAATAATTCCAATATCAAATAAAACACAGAAACAGTTATCAATCATCAGAAAGATTGAACTCTGAAGTAGAATCATCTTCTTTATCCTCTGTCCCCATCTCATCCTCAAAGCTTTGAATCATGAAACCCACCCTTTTGTGACATTTCTTCCAAACCTTTTCATTTTCATATGCCAACTTCCGGGCAGCCTTGTGGAATTAAACCATTAACTTTGACATGTTGAGGAATTCATTAAGAACTTCCCTGATTGATGCAGTTACTTTGGAAGGTTCAGGGGGACGACTCTCAAGATCGCTGAGTGACGGCTCGGAGGGGATTGAGCGCTTGCTTTTCCTACCCGAAACTCTTCCTCCTTTAATCGTCGAAACCTTGTTCTCAACAACTTTATTAGATAAATCAACCTTAAAATACTCAAAGATACATGTGAGGAACATTCCATAAGGAAGATTGGCCTTTTTAGTACTTTTAACTGCTTCCCACATATGACGTATCATAATATAAGCAAATGAAATTGGAGAGGAAGTAATAAGGGCAAAGAGAATAATGGAGTCAGAAACTGTTACTCTATGGTGAGACCCACTTTGTGGAGTGAGGATGTGAGTGATGATCCGATGCAAGAGTGAGTTCTCAGGACCGAGTACTCGATGGGTTGGGATCAAACCGTCTAATCCAGAAAGATTTGCACAGATGTGTTGCAAGACAGTTTGCTGTGTGACTCCAACTTGATCATCCCATTTATCAATCATGTAAATTTTTTGTCCTTCATCCTCGTACCCAAGAGCAACGCTTATGGTTTGAGGATTGAGAGTCATGTAAACACGCTTGACATAAGAATGAATTGAGCCATCTATCAAACGCATATTTGCATAGAATTCCCGGACCAGCCCCGGGTAAACAAGTTTCTGAATGTGAACCAGTGGAGTCCACTTCAGGGCATCGAACAGAGAAGAAAAGTTGATTCCTTTGGTGGCCAGATTTTCAAGATTTACCAGGTATGAGGGGCAGAGATGACGTTTCAGCAGAACCTCTTTGTGGAATTCGTAGAAGGCACAGGAGTAGAATCGAGAGGGATCAAAATGTGAATGAGTTTTGTGAAATTTGTTCTTGAACTCTAGTGATTCCAAATTTGCGGGTTCTCTAGTATCATGCAACACAAAGCTTTTCTTCTTCTGAGAGCTTTTTGCATGTGGAGTGGATTTCTTGGGTGGTGATGGAGGGGGTGAAGTATGTGATTCCTCTTCATCTTCTTCAACACTCGGTTGCTTGTTCTTTCCAGTCTTTCCTCTCCCTGAAGTTTTCTGAGCAACGACTTTCTGGCGCATAGTTTCGGTCTCTTTGGAGGGGGTGTATGAGTAGAAGAGGATGTTGAATGAAGATGGATATGTGTGTGAGTTTGAGGTGATGAAAAAGGTAGATTTTTAGGAATGGGGTTCGGCCACTTCTTCTAAGTGCCGTTTTCTTTTTCATGGTGATCGAAAAGAATGGGGTTGGAAGATGAAGTGATGCCAGAAGGTGTGGTGAGTGGAGGGAGGTTAGAGGGCATTAAATGTTGATTGGAAAGAGATGATGGGGAAGTTAATGACCATTATGGCGCGGTTATTTGATGCGTGAGCATCTTTCCTATCTTTTCCTAGTGAATTTGCATCTAATTTGTTGAGTTTAATTAAGAATTAATTATATTTTAGCCACTATGGATGCTATTTTGAGTTTTATGCAATTTTATTTAATTTAGGTAGCATTCGGATGGATTTGATGAAGTTTCTGCAGAGAAAGAGAAGAAGCCAATGAGATGACCAGCGAATACCGACGCAGACACATAGCTCACGCAACCGCGCGGAATGGAGGAAATCGCAATGACGCGATCGCGTGCCTGACGCGAATGCGTGGACTGGAATCTGCATAAATGACGCGAACGCGTGGACGACGCGGACGCATCACATGAGCGATCTGCAGAATTGACAGAAAACGATGGGGGCAATTTTTGGGCTGTTTTGACTCAGTTTTCAGCCCAGAAAACATAGATTAGAAGCTGCAGAATGGACAAATCAAGTGGTCCCCATCCATCCATTGAAGATTTGATTATTTAAATTAATTCAAATTTAAATTCAAATTTGAATTCTAGGAAAAGATATTATCTTAATTTTAAATTTTAGATTTTAAATTAATTAGGATTAGTTATAAAAATGGGAGACTTCTCTCCTAGTAAACAGTACCATTAGGGGGATTCCATTAGGGAATTCTATACAAATTTACATTCCGTATTCCATAACATTCTACCATGAGCAACTAATCCTCTACTGTTAAGGTTAGGAGCTCTGTCTATTTGTAAGGATTGATTTTATTACTTTTTCTATTTTAATTTATGTATGGATTTATATTTAAGAATTGTTTTCGCTCTTTATTTTATGAATTTG
>NC_029793.2:8149181-8159029 GCF_000816755.2 Arachis ipaensis | reverse complement strand
ATGAATTTTAGAGGAGACTAGGAAGGTCTAAGGAATTAGGGTCTAGTCACATATAGTTTGCCATAAATTAAATCCTGCATAATTAAATTAGTTAGTAAGAAAAGTTAATCCGGAAAAATAGATAACTCTGAAACCTTAACTATCTTCTCCATATTTTCTTCCCAAAGTATTTACTTGCCTTTCTTCAATATTCTTTATATTGTTTAATGTCTTTTATATTGCATCTCAACACTATTTTCTATTTGTCTAACTAATCCTATCAAACACTATTGTTGCTTAATCCATCAATCCTCGTGGGATCGACCCTTACTCACGTAAGGTATTACTTGGTACGACCTAGTGCACTTGCCGGTAAGTTAGTGGGTTACAAATACCGCACCAAGTTTTTGGCGCCGTTGTCGGAGATTGATTGTGATTAACAACTATTAGTTGTTTGATTGTTTAGATTAGGCGTTTTAATTTTAATTTTATTAAAAAAAATTTTTCTTTCCATTAATTTTTTTATTAGTTTTGTTTTATTTTTGTCTTTAATTTTCAATTAAAAAAAATTTTTATATTAGTAATTTTTTTTTATTTCTAAAATTAAGTTTGGTGTTTCCTAGTTAGTTTTATTTTAATTTTTCTTATTTTAATTTTTAGAATTCTGTTCTTTCTTCTTTGCTTTCCTGTGTACCACATGGTGCGTTTAATCCTTTTTGGTGTGTTGTGCTAAGGAAAAATAATGGAGAGAGATCATATGGGTTACTACTCACACCCGAGTAGTGATTCATATCCTTATGAATGGGGAAATTACCCAAATTTTGGTTGGCAAGGTCAAAACCAAAGAAACCTCAGTGCTCCATGTTCCAACTATCAAGAACCACCACCTCTCTATCCGTATCATGAACCATCATCTTTCTACCCATATCAAGAGCCACTATCTCCCTATCCATACCAAGAACTATCCTCTTTTTACACTTATCAAGAACCATCACCTCCTTCTTATTCATCTCAAATACCATCAGATCTTGAGCTTCTCATGAAAGAATGCTTACATGATATAAAGACAAGTGTCAAAAATATAGAGAAGTATATGCAGTCGATTATCAAGTACCAGGAAGAGGAACAAGCAAATTCCCAAAAGATACAATGCAAGATCCTATGGAAGAAAGTGAGGAAATCAATCAAAGGAGTTTATACTCCAGTGCATTAGAGAACTTTCCATCCTCACACATGGAAGAAGAGGAAGATGCAAAAACAAAGGAGGAAGATGCACCCACAAAGGAGGAAGATACACAACCTCCCATGCCCTTGGTAAGCAATGAAGAAGAGATTGAATTAAAAGAAAGCTACCAAGAAGAAGAGGTTGAAATTGAGGAAGCTTGCAAGGAGGTGGTAGAATTCAAAGTAGAACACAAGGGAGTAGAGCTTGCAAGACCTCTTCCAAAGCCATCACCATCCAATACAACATTCCAGTGGGTAAAATTCCTATCATTAATCCTTACTTTCTCACTTGAATATAGGCTACTGGAGACAGATGGTCAACTTAGAGCTCTTTGTGGCATTAAGAGTAAGAGAAAGATGGTTAGTGGTAAGAGTTGTCAAGCAAGTTTCAATATGGTTGCATGCTCCAAATCGAAGTACAAGGATTGGTGTAGAGCTCAATTGAATGGGTCCAGAAGATTGTTTGGATGCCTCTGTGAGAATTCAGATTGCTTGCCACCCGGTGGGAACAATGGTGATACACAAGAAGACGAGTGTAAAAGCAAGGTTTGGGACCCTGGAATTCATTCCCACAATCAACACCCTTGGGGCCCTGTCACTTGTTTCCACTTGCTCAAAGGCGTTATGCGCCTCGTTTGGGATCCTGGTAGCCATTGGAATTACAAACATTGGTGGAGATTCCTGGATCAGTACAAGCACAAGCCACCATGACAAGAAGCTCACAACATGTCCAACTTAAGGACTTTAACTAAAAGTGCTTGGTGGGAGACAACCCACCGTGGTATGATCGTTCTTTTTCATTCTTAGTTGTTTTTCGTAGTAGTAGTTTTTACTTAGTTGATTTTTATTAAGTTCTTACTAATTTTCTGATCATGCAGCTATTTTATGACAGGAACCAAACACCTCAGGCTAAAAAAAAAAATTTGCATACGACGTGCAAGCGTCATCGACGCGAACGCGTCATTTATGTGTGCATGAAAAATAAATTTGAACAGAGAGTTGCGAAGGAGTGGCGCTGGAATAGTGCCTTTGGCACAAATTGTTCCACGCGATCGCGTCGATGACGCGCCCGCGTCATGTGGAAAAACTGCCCCCCACGCGTCCGCGTCACTCACGCGAACGCGTGACCTGCAGAATCGACGTAAAAGAGTGTTTGGGCAGAGAGTTGTGCTGGCTTGGGGCAAGAAGTGTGCTAAAAGCACAAATTTGATCACGCGAACGCGTACCCCACGCGTCCGCGTCGTTTTTTTTTAATACCGGCCATCCACGCGATCGCATCCCCACGCGTTCGCGTCACTTCAACAGTGCACTAATCGCGCGATCGCGTGACCCACGCGAACGCGTCGCTTGCGCCGCCCAGTTTTCTTTCTCTCTCTCTCCCAATCCTAATTCTCTCTTATTCTCTTATCCTTTTATTTTTCTTTCATCTAAATATTTGTCTCTTCTATTTTCAGTTCTTCTTTGCTTGAGGACAAGCAAACCTTTAAGTTTGGTGTTGACGCTTCGCTTAAGGGTTTTCTGTTTATTCTTATGGCACCAAAGGGAGGCGAATCATCTTCACAAAGGAGCACAACCTGAAGAATAAAACGACCGCTAAGATAACCCAGGTGGTTGAGTTCCTTTCATTTTTTATTTCCTTCCCTCTTTTTCTATGTTATGTTCCGATTTTCTGCTATTTTTGCTTTGTTTGTTGCATGATCCTTTATTAGTGAAAATCCTAGGTCTAGTTTAGTTTTCTCTTTATTGCTTTAATTCTGAAAAGACGTCTCATGTATTACTCACTGAGCTTAAATTCAAATAAAAAAATACAGGAGTGATATATTGCATGAGAAAGTGGGTCTATATTGAAGAATGGTCTTATTTACTTAAATGTGGTGGTATTTTCTGTGATTCTGAATGCATGACATAAACAGTACATATTTTTAATAGTGAAGTTTAAGAATGTTAAAATTGTTGGCTCTTGAAAGAATGATGAAAAAAGAGAAATGTTATTGATAATCTGAAAAATCATAAAATTAATTCTTGAAGCAAGAAAAAGTAGTGAAAAAACACAAAGCTTGCAGAAAAAAAAAGAAGAAAAAGCAAGCAGAAAAAAAAAACCAATAACCCTTTAAACAAAAAGGCAAAGGGTAGAAAGGATCCAAAGCTTTGAGCATTAATGGATAGGAGGGCCAAAGAAATAAAATCCTGGCCTAAGCGGCTAAATCAAGCTGTCCCTAACCATGTGCTTGTGGCGTGAAGGTGTCAAGTGAAAAGCTTGAGACTGAGCGGTTAAAGTCGTGATCCAAAGCAAAAAGAGTGTGCTTAAGAACTCTGGGCACCTCTAACTGAGGACTCTAGCAAAGCTGAGTCACAATCTGAAAAGGTTCACTCAGTTATGTGTCTGTGGCATTTATGTATCCGGTGGTAATACTGGAAAACAAAATGCTTAGGGTCACGGCCAAGACTCATAAAGTAGCTGTGTTCAAGAATCAACATGCTGAACTAGGAGAATCAATAACACTATCTGAATTCTGAGTTCCTATGGATGCCAATCATTCTGAACTTCAAAGGATAAAGTGAGATGCCAAAACTGTTCAGGATTGCAGTTGTAAACTCCACTATAAGAGAAGACATGGGCTTAATCGAACTCTCACTCATGCAAATTCACATCCTAAGCTTATATTAGTTTTGGTTGCTTGAGGACAAGCAACAGTTTAAGTTTGGTGTTGTGATGCGTGAGCATCTTTCCTATCTTTTCCTAGTGAATTTACATCTAATTTGTTGAGTTTAATTAAGAATTAATTATATTTTAGCCACTATGGATGCTATTTTTAGTTTTATGCAATTTTATTTAATTTAGGTAGCATTCGGATGGATTTGATGAAGTTTCTGCAGAGAAAGAGAAGAAGCCAAGGAGATGACCAGCGAATACCGACGCGGATGCATGGCTCACGCGACCGCGCGGAATGGAGGAAATCGCAATGACGCGATCGCGTGCCTGACGCGAACGCGTGGACTGGAATCTGCATAAATGACGCGAACGCGTGGACGACGCGGACGCATCACATGAGCGATCTGCAGAATTGACAGAAAACGCTGGGGGCAATTTCTGGGTTGTTTTGACTCAGTTTCCAACCCAGAAAATATAGATTAGAAGCTGCAGAATGGACAAATCAAGTGGTCCCCATCCATTCATTAAAGATTTGATTATTTAAATTAATTCAAATTTAAATTCAAATTTGAATTCTAGGAAAAGATATTATCTTAATTTTAAATTTTAGATTTTAAATTAATTAGGATTAGTTATAAAAAGGGGAGACTTCTCTCCTAGTAGACAGTACCATTAGGGGGATTCCATTAGGGAATTCTATACAAATTTACATTCCGTATTCCATAACATTCTACCATGAGCAACTAATCCTCCACTGTTAATACTTTATATTGTTTAATGTCTTTTATATTGCATCTCAACACTATTTTCTGTTTGTCTAACTAATCCTATCAAACACTATTGTTGCTTAATCCATCAATCCTCGTGGGATCGACCCTTACTCACGTAAGGTATTACTTGGTACGACCCGGTGCACTTACCGGTAAGTTAGTGGGTTACAAATACCGCACCATTATTAACCAAAGGGTGTTTCAAAAATTGAAAAAGGGAGTTTCCTTGAATCAAGTGATTAGTTGGAAGGAAAGATTTGATTTGACAACATGCTTCTTCCAACAAGATTTGAAAAGACAACCAAGAGATTTTGTGATTATATTTTTCAAAAGAATGAGAAACTAACTAAACTGTCATGGTGGGGTCAAAAACTATTAGGTGGGGCCCATAAAAATTGAATTCTGCATTGCCTCCCCCTTGATCATAGCTCTTCCATCGTCATGCCCGTATTTTTATCTTGTCCAAACCTACGAGACAAAACTGAACAGAATCAACTTGTCACAAATTATCAATGAAACTTAAATCAAACATTCCCAAACTTTTCCTCAAGGTACAGAATCTGTCTTCACAGAGGGTTTTATAAAAATATCAGCAATTTGGTCTTCAGATTTTACAAATTAAATATCAATAGTACCCTTTTGCACATGTTCTCTAATGAAATGATATTTTATCTCAATGTGCTTGGTTCTTGAGTGCAGAACATGATTTTTTAAAATATTTATAGCACTTATATTATCACAAAATAAGGGTATACTATTGATCTTTAATTTGTAATCTTCCAATTGGGTTTTTAACCAAATTAATTGAGAGCAACATGCAGATGTGGAAATGTATTCTGCTTCAGCTGTGGATAAAGCCACTGTGGCTTGCTTCTTGCTTGACTACATGTTGAGTGAGCTTCCAAGGAAGCAACACATGCCTGATGTGCTTCGTCTATCCACTCTATCTCCCGCATAATTTGCATCACAAAACCCTACTGCACAAAAATCGTCAAATTTAGGATACCATAACCCATAATTACAAGTTCCCTTAATGTATCTAATGATGCGTTTAACAGCCGTAAAATGGGATTCTTTTGGGTGAGATTGAAACCTTGAACATACACCCACACTTTGGACAATATCCGGTCTAGAGGAGGTAAGGTACATGAGTGAACCTATCATTCCTCTATACCTTGTTTCATCTACATCTTGGCCATCATCATCCTTTTCAAGTTTTGTGTTAGGATGCATTGGTGTACCTATTGATTTGGAATTTTCTAGGCCAAACTTTTTGATAAGTTCTTTTGCATACTTTCCTTGGTGAATAAAAGTACCACTAGTAGTTTGTTTGATTTGGAGGCCAAGAAAGAAAGTTAGCTCTCCCATTAAACTCATTTCAAACTCACTAGTCATAAGTTTTCCAAACTCTTCACACAAGGATACATTGGCCGATCCAAATACAATGTCATCAACATAAATTTGAACAAGGAGTATATCATCATTAGATACTTTAATAAATAAAGTAGTGTCGGTGGTACCCCTTTGAAAATGATTTTCCAACAAGAAGGCACTAAGCCTTTCATACCAAGCTCTTGGAGCTTGTCTAAGACCATAAAGAGCCTTAGTTAGTTTGAAAACATGATTTAGAAACTTTTTATCCTCAAAACCGGGGGGTTGTGCCACATACACTTCTCTATCAATAAAGCCATTAAGAAAAGTACATTTAACATCCATTTGAAACATTTTGAAACCCTTATGGGCAGCATAGGCAAGAAGCAATCTAATTGCTTCCATTCTAGCTACCGGAGCAAAAGACTCACCAAAATCTATTCCCTCTTCTTGATCGTAACATTGTGCCACTAATCTAGCCTTGTTACGAACAACTTGTCCATCTTCACCAAGTTTATTTTTAAATACCCATTTAGTACCCGTTACTTTCTTACCGTCTGGATGGGGTACTAGTGTCCAAACCTCATTCTTGTCAAATTGAGCAAGTTCTTCTTGCATTGCTTTAACCCATGATGGGTCTTCAAGAGCTTGTTTGACATTGTTGGGCTCCATTTGTGACAAGAGAGCAAGATTGCTAGGTTCGGTTTGCCTTTTGGTGGAGGATCTTGTTGTTACACCTTGAGAGGGATCACCAATGATGAAGTCATGAGGATAACCCCTCATGGACTTCCATTCTCTAGGCTTTCGGACAGGTGTTGAGTTTTGATGAACTTCTGGTGGTCTTACTGTTTCAGTTTCTCGTGCCTGCTCAGGAGACAAAATGGAAATGTCTCCTCCAATCTGACGAGGCAAAACCGGGCTGACAGATTCTTCATTTTGCACAGATTTGGGATTTTCTTTACTTGTTCCAGCCTCTTCACAATCTGAATCATTATCCTTTACAATACTGGAAAATAAGTTAGTATCACAAAAAGTAACATGTATGAATTCCTCTATGGTTCTATTCTCTTTGAGATAAACTCTATAGGCCTTGCTTGTGGTGGAATATCCAACAAATATTCCTTCATAAGATTTTGGATCAAACTTTCCAAGGTTTTCTTTATTATTAAGCACAAAGCATTTGCATCCAAAAACATGAAAATACTTAAGATTTGGAGGGGTTCCCTTCCATAGCTCATAAGGAGTTTTCTTTAACCCTTTTCTAATGATTGTTCTATTCAAAATGTAACAAGCTGTATTCACAGCTTCAGCCCATAAAAATTTAGGAATCTCATCCTCACAAAGCATAGCCCTAGTCATCTCTTGAAGGCTTCTATTCCTTCTTTCAACCACCCCATTTTGTTGGGGAGTTCTAGGGCATGAAAAGTTATGAGAAATTCCTAAGTCATCACAGAATTTTTCAAAATCTTGGTTTTCAAATTCTCTTCCATGATCACTTCTCAAATGGGCAATTTTTAAATCCTTTTTATTTTGAATTTTCTTACAAAGGGTGGAGAAGGCATAAAAGGCATCATTCTTATGAGCAAGGAAAAGTGCCCAACCAAATCTAGAGTAATCATCTATTACCACAAGACCATAATGTTTACCTCCCAAACTTTGAGTTCTTGTTGGTCCAAAAAGATCAATATGTAATATCTCTAATGGCCTTTTGGTTGAGATTCCATCTTTAGGTTTAAAAGAGGATTTTACTTGTTTGCCCAATTGGCAAGCATCACAAGTAAGATCCTTATCAAATTTAATTTTTGGAATTCCTCTAACCAGATTTTTCTTAACTAGCTTAGAAATTTGGTACATGCTTGCATTACCCAACTTTCTATGCCATAGCCATTTTTCAGATTCAAGGGATGTAAAGCATGTCACATTTTGTTCTTTTAGGTCCTCAAGAGTCAATCCATACACATTATTGCATCTTTTAGCTTCAAATAAAATATCCCCAGTTTTCTCACAAACAACTAGACCAACAAACTTCCTAAAAATAACCTCAAAGCCTAAATCACACAATTGACTAACACTAAGTAAATTATGTTTCAAACCATTCACAAGAAGAACATCATTTATACAAGAAGAAAAGTTTTTACCAACTTTCCCAACAGCCACTATTTTTCCTTTCGCATCATCACCAAAAGTGACAAGTCCTCCATCATATTCATCAAGCTTTATGAAGAAGGTTGTCTTTCCGGTTATATGCCTAGAGCATCAGCTGTCCATATACCACATACTTTCTTTTCGTTTGGATACTAGGCACACCTACAAAATAAGCTCAAGTGACCTTAGGTATCCAAATTTTCTTGGATCCTTTCACGTTAAACCATCTCTTATGCCCTAAGCCATTATAATAAAAAATAACTTTACAAACTTTATCACCAATCATTCTTTCACCAAAGAAACATTGAATAGGAAAGTGTCCATTTCGATTGCATAATCTACAAAATTTTGCTGTTTTGTTAAAGTAGGTGGGGTCTTGAAATCTTGTATCATTAGAAGATGATGCAAAGTTTTCAAAATGAGATTTTTCAGCAGATTTATAAAACCCCAACCCAGCCTTGTCATAAAGAGGTTTTTGACTAGCCAAGATTTGATTCAGATTTTCAGAAATTTGGGTGAATTTGGCTAAGTTTTCCTTAAGCCTTTTAACCTCTTTAAGCAACTCTTCATTTCTTTTAAAACAATCTACATATGCAAGAACGGAATGATCACTTCCACAGCTCTTAATTTGGGCTTTTAACTGCTTATTTTCTTCAACAAGATCACAAACAGTTTCGGCCTCCCTTACTTTTTCTTTAAGAAAACTGTTTTCAGCTTTAAGAATGGTGATTTGTTGTTCAAGTTCTTGATTTTCCAGCAGAAAGCATCTTATTTTTTCAGAAAGGTGGTCTATCATAAGATGAAGATCTTCAGTGTTAGGATTATGAAAGACTACCTGATTTATGTGATCTGCCATGAGACAAGGTTGTGACTTGGTCTCGGATTCCTCATCATCATCATCCGAGTCATTTTCCAAATCTTCCCATGAAGCCATCAGTCCCTTCTTCTTTCCTCTTTTTGGCTTTTCTTCCTTCTTCAACTTGGGACAATCAGATTTGAAATGCTCCATTTCCTTGTAGTTGTAACAAGTTACTTTGCTAAGATCTTTCTTCATTTTCCTTGAGCTGCCACCTTTGCCTTTGAGCTTCACCATTTTCCTGAATTTTTTTGCAAACAACACAAATTCATTTTCAGATGAGTTATCACTGGATTCATCATCCAGAGGGTTAGTGACAGAAGAAAAAGCTATTCCTTTCTTTTTTGAATCTTTTTTCAAGTAGGTGTTTTCAAAAGCAAGTAAATTCCCTCTCAAATCATCATAAGTCATAGAGTCAAGACCACTACTCTCAGAGATAATTAAAGCTTTTGTTTCCCACTCTTTTGTGAGACATCTCAACACTCCTCTCACTAGCACAGATTCAGGATACTTGATTCCCATAGCATCCAAGCCAACAATGATGGTGTTGAAGCGTTCAAACATCTCATCAATGGATTCTCCTTCCTTCATTGCAAATATTTCGAAATTCTCTGTTTAACATATCAATCCTGGTCTTTTTCACAATGGTTGTTCCTTCATGAGTAACTAGGAGTTTATCCCAGATTTCCTTTGCTGTTGTGCAACGTGATACCCGTCGGTACTCCTCAAAACTGATAGCACAGTTGAGCAGATTGATGGCCTTGGCGTTGAGCTCCACCTTTTTTCTATCTTCATCCGTCCAACTTGCTTTAGGTTTAAGAGAAACAACTCCTTCGGCACTTGTAACAGT
>NC_029793.2:8134459-8148786 GCF_000816755.2 Arachis ipaensis | reverse complement strand
CATGAAGCCATCAGTCCCTTCTTCTTTCCTCTTTTTGGCTTCTCTTCCTTCTTTAACTTGGGACAATCAGATTTGAATTGCCTCATTTCCTTGCAGTTGTAATAAGTTACTTTGCTAAGGTCTTTCTTCATTTTCCTTGAGCTGCCGCCTTTGCCTTTGAGCTTCACCATTTTCCTGAATTTTTTTGCAAACAACACAAATTGATTTTCAGATGAGTTATCACTGGATTCATCATCCAGAGGGTTAGTGACAGAAGAAAAAGCTATTCCTTTCTTTTTTGAATCTTTTTTCAAGTAGGTGTTTTCAAAAGCAAGTAAATTTCCTCTCAAATCATTATAGGTCATAGAGTCAAGACCACTACTTTCAGAGATAATTAAAGCTTTTGTTTCCCACTCTTTTGTGAGACATCTCAACACTCCTCTCACTAGCACAGATTCAGGATACTTGATTCCCATAGCATCCAAGCCAACAATGATGGTGTTGAAGCGTTCAAACATCTCATCAATGGATTCTCCTTCCTTCATTGCAAATATTTCATACTCTCTGTTTAACATATCAATCCTGGTCTTTTTCACAATGGTTGTTCCTTCATGAGTAACTAGGAGTTTATCCCAGATTTCCTTTGCTGTTGTGCAACATGATACCCGTCGGTACTCCTCAAAACTGATAGCACAGTTGAGCAGATTGATGGCCTTGGCGTTGAGCTCCACCTTTTTTCTATCTTCATCCGTCCAACTTGCTTCAGGTTTAAGAGAAACAACTCCTTCGGCACTTGTAACAGTTGGATATTGAGGCCCTTCCAGGATGATCTTCCACAGTCTGTAATCCACTGCTTGCACAAATATCTTCATCCTCTCCTTCTAATAGGTATAATTTTTCCCATTTGAAAAGAGGAGGTCTATTGCTTGATTGTCCTTCGGTCAGATTGTAGGACACCACATTAGAGCCGCTGCTTTCTGCCATCTGGATCTTTTCTCCAAGCTGCAAAGCTTGATCTCTTTGAGACCAAGCTCTGATACCAATTGATGGTTTCAGTGGCTAAGAGAAGGGGGGGTTGAATCTTAGCCCCCTTTTTGGCTTGATTACGCTTTTTGGTCTTTGAGGAGACTTTTGTGTTTTTATCTCGTCCCTAGCCACGAGACTTTTTATTTTTGTCTCGTCACTTGGCACAAGCTATTTCTGGTTTTAGCTCCTGTGCAGTAGAAACAGAAATGGAGTAGTAGAGAGAGAAGATTACACCTAGATATATCCTGGTTCAGCTGCTAAGTGTTATGCAGCCTACATCTAGTCTCCATCACAACAATGATGGAATTTCACTATAATCAATCCTGATTACAAACTGTAAAGTGCTAACCCAATTTACAAGGGGATTCCCACAGAATCATGAAACACAACATAGATGAACAAAGGAACTCTAAGAACATCTATGGCTTTTTTCTTTTAATTTTGCACTCTCTGCCTTTTTCCGCTCTATGGCTTTTTCATACAAACATCACTGTTTGCCTTTTTCCATGAGACTCAAGACATGACAAAATTAAACAGAAAAATACTAAACAGAATACATTGAAGGAGAAGAAAATCTGTAAGCTTAGGTAGCTCTGAGAATTCTGTGCCTTGCACTCTCACTGCTTACTTCTAACTCCTTGCTCCAAACAGTGGCTGTTCACTCTTTTTATAGAAGAGAGAAGCCTCCACACTTGAAGTAAAAAACCCAAGCCAACTTCTTCTTCTCCAAGAAACAGAACCGGTTCGGCCACATAGAGAGAGAAGAGATAACTATGCAAAACCCAACATGCAAGTACCTCTAGTCCTTCCTTGGTCATCACCCTTCATCAATCCGAGCTCTCCATCCTTGGCTTGCTCTCCAAGATGGATTTCTGGTCCTTGATGCTTCATGATGATGATGACTTCATCTGCTTCAATCTTTGCCTCTACCATCACTTCGTCACTCTAGCTACTTCCTGTGGTGGTTGAGCAGAATCAAAGACAAGCCATGCCTCCAAGAATCTCTTTCTTGCTGGCCGAAATCTTCTTCAACCCTTTTTGGTATGAAGAAGCCAAGATCTTGTCACCATATCTTACCATTCATGGTCGAAGATCTCAGCCACAGCATACTTTTTTTTTTTTTTTTTTTTATGTTTTCTTGCCATCATTGAGATGGTCTTTAGCTTGCTCATAGCTTCATCTTGATATGTTGCAAGAGCTTCCATGGTTTGCTGTGTAAAGACCAAAACAGGAAGCAAAGATGAAAGAGAGGAGAGAGAAATTTAAACACTAGCTAATGGGTAATGATAAAGTAAAATTAAAGTTCAACTTCCTTGCATAAGGTAGCGTGTAAAGCTACTGAAGCCATTAAATCAATTTCTCTCTCTCACATTTATGTTTCCAATGCTAGCAAATTAGATTTTGAGATCCATCCCATAATGATAAATGGAATCCGTTGGAAACATGAAGTAACTTTGCTTTCTTTCTCATTTTGGTTTCGGACCAAACAAGCATGAGAGGCATTCATCAAAATTAAAATTGGGCTTGGTAGCAACAACATTTAATCTGGCCCAATAATATTTTGATTTAGCCAAACCAATTGGGCTTATGGTAATGTTTGAGTTCTGGCCCAATTTATCATAAATTGCTTCAGCCATAATGATCACAATAGTTTAACACCAAGGCTGAATAGTTTTAAGCCTATTGGGCTTGCAACATTTTCTTTTATTTCTGGCCCAATATAAACCTGCATTGCAAAATTATTTTAATCAACATTTAATCCAAAATTAATTTTGCAATTAATAATGTTTAGTCATCACAAATATTAATTTAGAGTTTTCCAAACTCATCAAACATGTTTGGATTATTTCTATTGATGTTACATGTTTATTGTACTTGTTGAATTTTTAAGATAAAAATTTGGTTTTTTTTTTTTATGAATTTCAAAGTTATCGGGTATCCAATTACCCGAACCGAACCAATCCGTTCTTAATCGGTTTGGTTTGGTTCGGATACATGTATAAAAAAATGCAAATCCGAACCAAACCGAACCAATTATATTTTGATCGATTCAATTCTAATTTTACCATAAACCCGAACCAAATCGATCCGTGCTCACCCGTAGAACCTGTTACTGGCTCTGCTAGTCTGCTGGTACGAAACGACATCGTTTTACTTGACCAGGATTCAACAGGCAGCCAATGAGAGTATGCGAGATGTGCGGGTGTACAGAAATAACTATGTAGGTGCCGTATCTGATCAAAATACAAAATACCGAAGCAAGAAGGAAGAAGCCAATCACAAAAAAGAGAACCTCATCTTCAAAATGATGACGATGATGTTGTTGTTCTTTTTCCATAGGTAGGTAGTACTTTTCTTCTATCAGAGAGCAAAACTTGAAACTGCACTAACGACGATGTTTCTTGAGACCACCGTGGCCGCCTGCTTCCCCGCCATCCTCCGTACTTTCTAAACCACCCTCTTACTGTTTGTTGAAATTCCTCAAGGAGATTTTTATATACTTTTCTTCTCTTGTTTTCAATGTTAAGAAGAAAAACAGCATTTGTGTGGTTTGCCGTTTGCTACAAACAGAAACAATAATGGTTCACTGAAAATGTTGGTTGAATAATAGAAGACTAATGGTGCATTGCTGTTGCAGATAAGAGGGTTGTCCATATTGCAGCTTCATGCAAGCTCCACCCTTACAACTCCAACTGTGCTCATCATATGCTCTGGTATATTAATCATACATTCTGACTTGTGAATTGTGAATTATCATTCTTCTCACTTTGTTATTGAAATGAGAGATTGAGAGTGTCAATGTTTGTTGGAAGAGAATGAATACAACATTTTGTTTTTTTTTGTTTTTTGTTATTATGCTATTCTCTCTCTTTCATACATTCATCCAATGGCAATAGTGAGGAACATTAGGGTTCATAACTCATAATACTATGCTCCAATGCCTAATTCAATGCAAATCCATGGGTCTTATGTAGCATATTTATTGGTTTCTTTTGTTTAACATAGCAGAGGCATAGGGCCCTATGACAAACAAGTGGTATGGAATTAAATGCATGATTTGGGAAATAAAATCTTGCACAGATTTTCAAATGGATTAGATGGTGCCCTATGGTATTTTTTAGGGTCTATTGTAAAGCTGCCATCAAACGGCTTGATCCATTTTAGGAGAGTTGACCATGGAAATGGTATCAAAGCCTACCCTAAATGTGACACTAGTTAGGATTTCCATTCTTGCCACAGCCAATAGAGCTGAATGAAAGAGAGACCTGTGAGATTTGAGAATTAAATTCTAGATTTGTACACTTGTTAAAAGCAGCATAATTTCAAAACCCTCTTTTTTCTCCCTAACCTGAAATACGTTTCTAGAATGTGTATTTTTAATATGTAATCATTCATTGAAATTTCTTGATAGAGCTTAGCTTGCCTAAATGACAGTAGTAGATGCTAAATTAGGAAATATATAATAGACGAAAATAAATGCACAGGGAAAAATGTCAGAAGTGCAGTGGCATTCACTTCACAAGAAGGAACAAACTTGTGCCTGTAAAGAATAGTATTCGTGCATCAACGGAGTATCTAGGCTCAGCTCCAGATCCTATAAAGAAAAACGTGAAGTCATCATACCATCCATTTGAGGAATTTGCACAGCCAGAGAATAGTGGAGATGCTAGGCCTACATCAGCAGAAACAAGTAGAACAATTATAGAGGTATTAATTTCATAAAAAGAAAACTATTAATTAGTATTCATGTTGCCGATCAATGAAGTAACCCCTTTCGACATAAGAAGAAAGAAAAATACAAAATAAGATTTTTTTTATATAAAGGGAATTTAGTGATATAGACAAATGGTACATCAATCAAAATACCAATGTAAAATTCACGAAGTTTCTTTAATAAATTCATTGAAGTTAGATGACTAACTTCATTATCTTCTCATTCAATCAGCAGATATTCCATCTAATTAATATTCATCTTTGAAAAAAGTCAATCATCTGTACTCACTTGGAACAAACCTTAATAAATTATGTACCTTAGGTCTTTTATCTTAATGTAGTATAATATAATCAATCCTAAGCTCAACTCATGTACTTAAATGCTGAAATTGTGGCAAGACCTTTATCAAGCAGCTACTCAGTAGTTTTTCATTCGCATCCTGTTAACCACCAATGCATCGATGAATGTGGTATATCTTTTTCAGGTCAACAGCAAAGCAACACTTGTGTTCTCGGTTCTGATCAATGGTGAAGACCATGAAAATGTTGTTTGGCCAGATGTGCCATATTTGACTGATGAACGTGGAAGTGAGTGAAAATATTTATCAAATGAATAAATTTTCTTGTGTGTACGAAGTTTCATCCACCAAATTAAGTTACATGTGCATTGCAGATATATACTTTCAAATGAAAACTGGTGAAGATATTTTGCAATCCCTTACTTCAGAAGAAAACTATGTGGTATGGCCATATCTATAACATTCTATAATCATATATTGTCCTACCATTTCTTTTTTGCATATACTCATGCCGGTTGGCCTTCTTCATAATAGTTAGTGTTATGTATGTGCACTCTTCATATCTTGTCATGTCACCTAATAGGAAGTGGGAACATTCAGATGTGCTATTGGATATTTGGCTTGAGCAATCATTTCATGTTCTCACTATTTTGTTTGTACTGTTGTCAATGTACTCTAGAGGCACAGAGCACCAAGCCTTGTCTATAATATGCTTTTTTGGGACAGTTCAGCTTTCTATTTCGTAATTTATCCAGAATGTCTACACTCTTCTTGCCATTAGACATCAATAGTTCTCATGTCTTTTGTAGATTTGGAAACTGGATTCATAGTTTATCTTCAATCATCTCTCTTTCTAATCTCATGATTCCAGTTGTTCTATGCAAAGCTTGCATCTCTTCTATGTAATGACTTCAATCATCTTTTCTTTCTAATCTCATGTTTCCAGTGGTGGTTTGCAAATCTTGCATCTCGTCCAATGTAATAACAGTCAGTTTTGGCTTGTCTGTCTGTACACTGTATTGTAGCAAGTCATTGTTGGTGTGGATACCATGGAAATGATATCTGAGATGGACTTATCAAATCCTTCAGAAATTAACTTTGGGATTGAAGAAATAGGTGATGAAGATGTTGATGACTATGATGAAGAGGATGAAGATGAGGATGAGGATGAAGACGAAGATGAAGACGATGATGATTATGATGCGGTATAATTCATTTGTTTCTTTTCAATATAATTCTGAGGACTGTATTCATTTCTGAGCTGTAAACTTTACAGATGGAAACATTATGCATTATATTCTATTATCATGTTTACAGGGATGGGTATCTGTTCATTCAGATGATGATGAACAGGATGATTCTGATGAGGAGACACTTGCAGACTGGGCAAAACTGGAAACTATGCGTTTTTCACATCCAATGCATTTTGCCAAAACGTTGGCTGAGGTAAATATTAATGTTAGGATATGTTAATGGAGTTTATTGATGATATTTGTTTAAGATGACAAAGTGAAACAAGTGTGATGTGGCTTCTAGGCAATTATATGCAGAATCTTTTGAATTGCAAATATACCTAGGGTTGTTGGCACTAATCAAATCATTTATGTTTTGGGATTAGATTGCTTCAGATGATCCAATTGATTGGATGGAGCAACCTCCAGCTTGCCTAGCTATCCAAGGACTTATAAGACCCGCCTTTATTGAAGAACATTCTATGATACAGAAGCATCTATCTGCCACTCAGACCAGTAATACTGACATGAGCGAACGGATCAAAAGTAAAGGAGAAAACGTTGATGTGGTCAGTGACCATGTGCACAATTTAGAAACACCTAAACATGATGCAGCACAGATGGAGAAGAATGACAATGAAGATATTCCAATTAACGAGACTGCATTTTACAAACTGGAGATGACTAAGATCCAACTATTTACAGCACACGGGGTTCCAGTAAGTTTTAACACTTTCAACATGTGTACTAGTTTTTTACTTAGAAATGTTTGTTTAAGCACTAACGGAAGATTTGCTCATAATTGTGGCAGACTGTTCTTGAAGTAGAAGATTACATGAAAGCTCAACCTGATGCCATAGCACATGCAGCTTCCAAAATCATATCGTGTCTGCAAGCTTGCGGAGAAAAGACTGAACAAGCCCTCAAATCTCTGTGTTGGAGATGCAAGGCTATTCAAGTGGAGGTATTACATGAACTGTTGGAAAAATTACCTAGAGTTATTTCTATGCATAGATAACTGGTTGTTATACATTTTAGAGAAAATAGTTGGGTGAGGCATGATATTTGCAGTTATCTCATTACACTAAACCGAAAAATTGAGTTGATATAATCCAAAACACTATTAAAACTACTAAATATATATTGTTAATGTGGTTTAAGTGAAATTCTCCATTAGTAGAATCTTCTGTTCCAGCACAACATATGTAATAGGTATAGTATGTATAGTGTTAATAGGTTATTTCTATTGATTAATCACATTCGCTTGCAACTTATAACAGGAGGCACAACTTATCTGTGTAGACTCACTTGGGTTTGACGTAAGGGTTTGTTCAGGCACGCAAGTTCAAACGTTGAGATTTGCATTTAAGAAAAGGGTACATCAATTTTTATTTTTATCTTTTTTTTTTTCCGAAACAAATTTCAATTTCTTTAATATGTCGTTATAAATGGATATTAATCATGCTTCATGCCAACCACTGTACATCTAAACATCAATAACGCTAAGCAAGAAAATCATCTAAAGATTGCTTGATCCAGTGCACCCTTGGTTAAGTAATTTGGAAACTGTTATGGTTTAAGTGATTAGTTAGCTTTATTGCACGCTATTAAATTGATTAAAATGAAGGCTACATATCTGTATTCCCCTTCATAGTTATTAAATTTTTTGTGCAGGCTACTTCAGAGTACAGTGCTGAGAGACAACTCAATGATATACTATTTCCAGGAAGTCACCAGAAGCCACAAAAATTGACTCAGACACATCAAAATGAATGCTAAAACTAAAACCTTCAAAATGTCGCATTCCTTTTAATTTTGTATCACTAGTGTAGTAGTGTTGTATGCCATTCGCCAATGATAGTTCATAGAGGTAAAAGAAAAAGGAAAAGTAGGCATGTATCATGTATGTGCCCACCCTGTTGCATTAAATTATAATTGAAAGTAATTGCTTTCCTGTGCTGATTCTTTTCTGATATCAATTTTTTCATTTTTTGCTCACACTTATTTGTAATTAGTCTATATTGCCCACAAATACAGGTTTAAAAGAAGCATTAGACATGATGAGGTGATGATAATAACTTTATTAAATCATAACTTTAGATTAACTTGTTCTGTTGCAATCCTCATTTTGTCTAACTATTGAACCATCTGAGACTCATGATACAATTTTCTTATTATCTAGAAAACATTCATAATCTAATCATATGAATTGACTACATGTATTGCATTATGATGTCTATGTATAATCATGCCAAGACTTAGAGTTCATAAATCAAAAAGTACTAAAAAACAGACTAGATTTTGAAACTTGAACTTATTGAGATGTGAAACTATTATCAGTCGGCCACGGAATAAAAGTTTAGTAAGCACATAGATCTCTTGTACATATTGAATTATTTGGCTTTAACTACACTCAATATTATACCTAGCTCCTGATATAAGTCTCATACACAAATTGTGCTGCAAGCATATCTACAACAGCAGAACCAACAGACTTAAACACAGTAATCTGCTCCAAACTGGTTCTCCCAATTTTGTCTCCTCTAATAAGTTGCAACAAATCCCCTCCAATCTCATCTTTTCCAATCACTCCTCTCTCAAAAGCACCTACAAGCTCCCCTGCTTCTACCAAAGCAGCTTCATTATCCACAAACACAGTCCCCCTCCTAATTGCCTCATCATCACATTCCATCATTGAAGGCTTGAATGAACCCACCAAATCCAAATGAGCACCAAGCTTCAACTTTTCACCCTTCACAAGGGGTGCCTCGGAATTAGTGGCACAACTCACAATATCGCCAAATCCAACAACCTCGTCCAAATCCTCACAACCCTCAATTCTCAACCCTTCTTCAAATTCCCCACTTTCTCTCAATTTCTGTGCCAAAGTTCTTGCCTTTTCAACTGTCCTATTCCAAATCAAGACTCTCCTCAAACTGGGCCTGGCTGAAAGATGAGCCCTGATCAAATGGGGTGCCATGGCGCCAGCACCAACCATGACAAGAACCTCACTGTCATCTCTAGCCAAATACTTGGAAGCCAAGCCAGAGACACAAGAGGTTCTGTAAAGGGTGAGTTCAGTAGAGTCCATGGAAGCTAGGGTTTGGCCATTGGTGGAACTGAAGAGGACATAGCTTCCCTGAACACCAGGCAAGTTGAGTGCAGAGTTTTGAGGGAAGTGTGTAACAAGCTTGACACCAATGTAAGGGAGATAAGAAGGAGAAGAGGACCAAGATGGCATCAAGAGGAGAGAGGAAGAAGGGGAAACTGAATAGTGGTGGCGGATTGGAGTTTGGAGAAAGGTTGAAGCTTTGGGGATATTTGATTGGAAGTGATCTATGAGAGTTTTGTGGGTGAGGATGGAGCATAAGGTCTCAGTGGATATGAAGAATGGAGAAGGAGAAGAAGAAGAAGAAGACATGGTTTTGAGGTTAGGAGCAGGCACAGGTGTTATTGACTTGTTCTTCAATACAAAAGAATTTGGCTAACCAATGCTACTTAACAAAAACAATAACAGTATTCCTACCTAAACATTCATATAAAAATATATTTATTATTAATTAATTATATATTTAAATTATTTTTTAATTAACAAAATAAAGATAATTCATGTGAGTAGTTAAAATCCTCAAATGAATAACGACTGAGATTTGCCAATCTATTCTATTATATAAAAATTGGATGTCTGCACTTAATGATGAAACTGACGTGACATACTTTGAAGAGTGTTTTCCGATTTAATTATTTTAACTCATTCAATACAATTTATTGCACTGACTTAATTATATCAACTAATTAATTTGATTAGATATTTAAATATCAATATAATTTATTATAGTATATAATACTTGATTAATTTTATTATATCAATTGTAATTTTTTATATTAGTTAATTGGTTTATTCATTTATAAAGTTTGAAATAAAATAAATAATTTGTTGTTTATTCTAATTGAATTCATTAAATTTAATTATATTATATATAAATTAAAGATAATTTTGTTGTATAAAATACTAATATCATTATAATTATTTATTTTGAAACAGAGTACAACTAAGATTTTACTAACAATTTTAAATAAAATATTTTTATAAAATTTTAAAATTTTTTATTATGAGCACTTTTTGTAATTATTATAAATAATTTTATAAAATTTAAAAATGGCTTAACAGATGTTATGAGTAAATCGTCTGACAAAAAAATTGATTATAAAACCGGTCGTATATGTGATTAATCGGTGAACCGTTAGAACTGGTCAATTTTTTTAAAGGGTTTCTGGTTTGTTAATAACTCCTCCAAACGGTGCCGTTTTGACTTAAAAAAAAACTGAATCCCCAACAGCTTAAGCCCGTAACCCATTCCCACTCCCACACTCCTCTCCTTTCCTCTCTGAAATTGACATGAAATTTTGAAATTGAAAGAAGAACCCTAACTCCACAAATCGCAAATCCGCAGCCACCGCAGCGTCAAACTTAGAGAGAGCGTGCTGAGATAGAAGAAGAAAATATTATAGTTAAAGCAATAGCAGAGGCTGAAGGTCAAGCGCATGAAGCAATTGACTGAGGATCATAAAAGGAGAATGCTTATAGAACAGATGTAGGGTGAAAGAGATAAATGGCTTGCTGCGATCAACACATCCTTTGGTCATATTGAAGGTTTGCAACTATTAACAAACCTTTTGGGAATTATATCAGATTAAGAAACAAAAAATTGGTGCTATATATCAAATCTTATTTTCATACCCTTTTTATTCTGTACGTCTTGAAATGCCAGTATTTATGATACAGGATGATTTGCCAACATACAAAAATAAAATAATTTCATGCCTTTTCAAAATTTCTTGTGATTTACAGTACCTAATTATTGCATGTAAATACGGTGATTTCCTCTTTAGCATATATTGCTTCTTATTTTGATTTTTCAAAATTAAACCGCATTTTACCATGTAAATGAAACACAATAAATGTTGGCCGTTAATTTCTATCCTAATTTTGATAATTATTTTATTTTATTGATATGATTCAGATTCTTTAATCTTGAATAGTCCAAAAACTTTCTGTCTTTTTTCTTAGTTGAATTTTGATAGAAACGTCAAGATTTTACAATCCTTACCAATACTGAGACTGAACAGTGCTGTGACTCTCTATAAATATAGCATGGATGATCACCATACTTACTGTTTATCTGTACTGAAATTCATAATATTTGAGTAATTTTGTTGTGGCAGGTAGCAATGGCCGTTAATTTCTATCCTAATTTTGATAATTATTTTATTTTATTGATATGATTCAGATTCTTTAATCCTGAATAGTCCAAAAACTTTTCATCTTTTTTCTTAGTTGGATTTTGATAGAAACGTCAAGATTTTTGCAATCCTTACCAATACTGGGGCTGAACAGTGTTGTGACTCTCTATAATATAGTATGGATGATCACCATACTTACTGTTTATCTGTACTGAAATTCATAATATTTGAGTAATTTTGTTGTGGCAAGTAGCAATGGCAGCTAGGTGAATTCATGTGCCATGTGGTGAATTTCACAATATTTTTTTTTTATCTTTCACTAAATATGAAGACTTTGATTTTTAGGTATGATCTCATCAAGTGTATCAATGCTGGTCCAGAGCATAAGGTGTGAAAGCTCAAAGTACATGTCATTAGACTTTGGACCGTTTCTCACTTTGCAAATTCTGGGGTGAAGGCACCTATTGAGATGGTTGTCTTTGATGAAGAGGTAAAATCTTCTCTTTGCATTTGAGATTTATTTTCGTAATGACTGAGCAATAAACCTCATTTATCTATGACTCTATAAAACTAATGCATTCAGGGGGATACAATTCAATACTCTATTAAAGGCATATTTGTTCCTATCTTCGAGGGCCTACTCGCTGAGGGCAACGTGTACGTGGTCACTAATTTCACAATTTCTTTGAATACCATCAAGTTCAAGCCTACTAGACACGAATTTAGAATCAACTTCAAGAGGGACACGAATGTGCGTCCGGTACAAGACTCTTCAGTTTCATTGAACGGATTCAATTTTGTTCTGTTCAAAAAAATTCATGCAGAGTCTAAAGAAGATGGTTATTTAGTTGGTAAGTACTTTGTTAGAGTAATTTATCACGCATGTGTTGTTTAATTCTTTGAAGTCTATATTTAACGCAAAATAATTTATCATAATTTTTGTATTACATAATATGTCTATATTTAATGTATGTCATTTGAATTGGCTGATACGTCATTTTTTGTTATAGGTATAGTACTAAAAAAATTGTATTATTTAGTAAAATTATTCTTCAATTCATTATTGACTTTGTTTTCTATTATTTTGTGTTTTATTTTAACACATCTAAATATAGATTTCATATATATAACAACTAAAGAATTAGTACCTTTAAAGGAATCGTTGGTAACAAGTACTAACCTATTTATTTTTTGTTTCTTCACGAACTTCAATTTCTAGGCTCTAACTATTTATTAACAGTCTTTTATATTTTTATTTTTAAGAAAATTAAAAAAATCTGATTTCAACATGGATGAAACTTTGAAAAAGATATGTCATTTTTTGACAAAAATTTGAGCAGATAGAGTTTTGTTAATGGAAAGATTGGTGCCTTTATTTTGTAGATGTGATAGGTCGACTTGCCTCTAAGGGTAACTTGGTCGAGTTCACACGGGACGGGAAGCCGTCAAGTTATATCACGATAGAACTTGATGATCTTGAGTAATGCTTAATATCTTTTTGATAGTGGCTTTTGTTTTAAAATCTTATTTTACAATTTTGTGCCTCTCTTTACTTTACAAGCATTGCTATTTCTTATAGGGGTGGACAGAAATTAAGGGTAATGTTGTGGCAGACTTTGGCTTTTAACTTGATCAAATATTTGGAGGAACACCCATGTCTTACCTATGTGGTTATTCTCCAAATGGGCAAGATGAAATTTTATAGTGGTTTGTTTACTTTACTGGTATTTGAATGCATATTTTGTGTCATCATATGCTTCTGGTATTTTCTTTAATTTGTTATGTCTTTTTGTAGGGGTCATGGGTGTTTCCAACATAATCTACAATTCGAAACTATTTATCAATGTTGAGTTTCCTGCTGCCAGGAATTTCTTTACAAGGTATAGTGTATAGATCAGTAGTGTGGCCATCAGAATATTTATACAATGCTTTTGATTATTTAACTATTAGCAAATTTCATAAATTTTGATTTAAAAATGTAAGGGTGAACAAATTGGATCATGTTGACGGACAAAGCATAATGCTGCTGGTCTGTGATCAACCTGTTTCAATTGAGGAAGATTTTTTGCGTCTGTCAGTCTACAAAACAATTGCCGAGATAAAGGAGCATAATCAGGTAAAATTCTTTCTTTATTAATCTTCCTTTTTTTTCAATTATTATGTCTAATGTTTGTTAGATCATAATCTCAATTGTTGTGTTGTGCCCTTTGACAAATGGATTTTTTGCCGGTGTAGAAATTATCAAATGATCAATCGTAGTATAGTCTAAACCGACGCAAAATCCTTTATCAAACAAATCTACAATCTATATCCGAGAGTACTAGTCTCCCGAGTCGTTCTCCCTTGGAATTGCCAAAGTGTGCATCTTATTGATTTAGTAAGCTTTGTAGGAATTCTTTGAAGGTTTTAGCAAAGCAATGAGAAACAAACAATCAATTATCAAAAGACTTGGCTTAGGGTTGGCATTTGAAATCCTATCCTTATAGTTCATTCAATGTTGACAACAATTAGGCCTTGCTCCATTTAGTTATCCCCTAGGTATAGAGGAAGGTCAAATGAAAGTAATCAACTTGAGTCACAAGTCCTAGCTTCACCTTATGGGAATCTAGCTTTAGTGCACTCCAAGCCAACTAGCAATCCCTAATTCCAAATCAACTATTGATACACTATTCAACTTCTTCCAAAGACCAAAACCCTATGCCAAGTGTGAGAATTCTACTCCATAGCTAGTGTTGTCATTTTATCAAACATGTGATGAGCAATAAGGAAAGTCATAGTAAAATGAGAAGAAAAGTCAAATTAAAAGTATTGCAACACAAAGATCTAACAACAA
>NC_029793.2:8132244-8134012 GCF_000816755.2 Arachis ipaensis | reverse complement strand
TAATGTGCGCGGAGGCGTGATGTACGCGTGCGCGCCTCATGAAGATCCTGGCTTAGCCGCTTCTCAAGCCGGCTCTTGGCTTTGGCTTCGCGTTGCTCTATCCGCGCGGGCGCGCCAGGTGCGCGCACGCGCCCATGCGGAAACCTTCAAAGCTTAATCCTCGTGCTTCCTTCCTTTGTACCCATCTTCCTTCTCTCTTTCGGTCCATTCCTATTCTATATCCTGAAACCACTTAACACACAAGTCACGGCATCGAATGGCATCAAGAGAAGATTAGAAATGTATCTATTTTAGTGCAAAACAAGCATGTTTTCATTCATGAGGCAAAACTAGGGAAGGAATGCAAAATCTTGTATTTTCATATGGAAAGTGTGTGGAATCATTGATAAAACCCCTGAAATCAACACAAGATAAACCCTCAAATTGGGGTTTGTCAATCTCCCCACACTTAGATTCTAGCATGTCCTCATGCTTAGAGAAATGCAAAGAAACACAGAAGACCGAGGGATTGCAAAAGTATAAGACTCATGAAGTGCAACCTACTTACATGCATGCAACTATGACTAGTGCTACTATCCACTTGGTTGGGAGCAAATTAGCTTTCTTAGGACATATGCGAGCACATGAGGTACGGGGGTGGCCAAAGCATAGGACTTGCCACTTTCTAAGCATCAAATGCAATATGCGCAACCTTGCATGAGGAATGCTCGCGAGAGCCGAGAATCAAAGGATTGAGCATCGAACCCTCACCGGAAGTGTTTGCACTCTAATCACTCGGTGTTTGGGGTTTATTCTCTCAATTCTCCCCTAATCATGCTTTCCAAGATTTGTTTTTCATCTAACAATCAACAATTATTCAATGCATGCATACACTTATCATGGGGTCTTTTCCTTAGGTTGTAATGGGGTTAGGGTCAAGGTAGGGTCATATATGGCTAGTGGACTTAGGATTTGAATCTTTGATTAACTTAAACTTTCCCACCTAACCTATATAATGACCTATACAATTAGGTACTAACCTAACTACCCATTCCTCACTTTTCCACACACTCATGCATTTTTCTTTTCGTTTCACAATATTTATGCATTGATTCCTCTTGAGCTGCACTTTGGGGCATTTTGTCCCCTTTTCTTTTTCTCTTTTCTTTCTTTTTTTTCTATATTTTTTTTTCTTTTCCATATTGTTTTCTTTCTTTTTTTTTTTCTTTTGTTCTTTTGTTTTTCTTATATTTTTTTTTTCTATATACAAGAGCGTCAATGCATAAGATTTTACATTCGATCAATTCATGAATATGTACCCAATTCCCAATATTTTCCAATAATAATACAAGATACCCTCTTATTCACCCAATGTCCCAAGGTTCCCACACTTGAATGATACTCACATACACTAGCCTAAGCTAATCAAAGATCCAAATAAGGACTTTTATTGTTTTCCGCTTTAAGGCTTGTAACGTGCTATATTAAGAACAAAGTGGGTTAATCGTAGGCTCAAATTTGGCTAACAAAGGAAGATAGAAGGTAAGGCTGTTTGGGTGAGTGAGCTAATGGAATGATGGCCTCAATCATATAAATGCATGAATACACCAAATAATGGGCATAAAGAATCAAACAAATCAAAGATCACAATCATAGAGAGGGAATAATGCACACAAGAAGGAAAAATAAGTGGTTATAAGATGTAACCACACCATTAGGCTCAAATCTCACAAGCTTGTGTCCTTAACTTCAAACCCATGTTCCAAAATATAATTCTTCATGCAACTTT
>NC_029793.2:8129507-8132017 GCF_000816755.2 Arachis ipaensis | reverse complement strand
CTTGAAGTTGCGGTGGAGGTGGAGATATCGGGTTCTTCCATAGGTGGGGTGATTACGCTTAGAAGCCTCTTCACATGAGCATAGCGGCGTTGGTTACGCCTCTCATAGCGGTCTAATTTGTTGTGAAGGTCCTCAAGGCGTTGGGCGGCCGATTTTTGTGATGTAGATGAAGTGGTGGCGTGGCCAGTTGGTGCGGGCAGTGCAATGTCCATGGTGACTTCCGGAGGCTTGAGGCATCTCTTGGTCGGAATGATATCACCCTCGACCGGTATTGAGGTTCGCCTATCTTTAGTCTCCCGGTTGACGCCGGCTTTCGCAACTAATGCCGTCACTAAAGCGGGGAATGGGAGATTTCCCTTGGCATGAATGCGCCCCATGGATTGGCGGATGGCATGCGGAACGTCGACCGGTTTGTCGGTCAAGATGCACCATATCAATAGGCCAAGCTCGGCGGTGATGGATGACCCATGTGTGCTCGGGAGCACGTAGTGAGCTAGAATTTGGGCCCATGCCGTAGCTTCTTGAGTGAGGTGGCGGACATCTAAACCCTTGGGTCTTCGCTTTATGGTTCCCCGAATCCAATATGCGTCGGGTGAAGCAATGACGCGGAGGATCGCGCTCCAATCGAATGTGCGGTCAACGCATGCAGCCAAGACTTCTTGGTAGGCGTCATACGCATCCGTTGACGGTGCAATCCCAAGGACTTCTCGGATGGTTTCCACGGTGACTGACACTTGTTTCCGGTGCACAAATATTGATGTGAGATGGGGTGAGTGAAAGTTGGAGTAGAATTCCACCACCCATGAGAGATTGACCTCCGTTGGTTGCCTCAATAGGAATCTCCAATGCCTCCGGTCAATGTGTGGCATCACAATCGGACTGAGGTGAGCCGGTAAGACTAGGAGGGGTTCCGGATGGTAATTCCTTTCAATAATTCTGGAGTAAACAAGTTCGCAGTAGCAGTTGGGAAACTTGTTCGAATCCTTTGGAGGGTTGTCCTTCTCTAGAACGTCAACGGGGCCCTTGGTCTTCTTCAGGAGGGGCCTGGCCGTTAGTTCTTGGCGGGCTTTATTGGAAGCTGGCTTCTTGGGGCCTTTCCCGTTGTCCTTTTTGATGACCATCCTGTGGAAGCAAGAAAGGGAAATATCAAATCCAAAGAAGCGGAGATACATGAGCTCTATGTAATGAAAAGTTATGCCATAGAATATGGGTATCTTAGTTACATGACAGCTGTAACATGTAACTAGGATAATGTGTAAAGAGCAAGGCAAATTATTTTCATGTGGTGCAAGGGTAGTTTAAGCATGCGAGGAAGAAGCATGAGAAGCACACACCCTTGGGGACCATAAATGGGGATGAATGGTTTGTGGAAAGTGGGGATGCACTCGAAAGTGATTGGTTGAGAGGCAAGGTAGTCACAATAAGTCCAAAATTCAAGTGTGCCTTTCATCGAACACTTGGTGTGCATCCCTCAAATAGTATGTGATTATGTGAAAATGAGAGCAATGTAACTTTCCACAATCCATTATTAATGATTATAATGCATATTGGGTGCAAGAAAAGTAAGCAACACCATTCATCTACTCATGTAAGTGAGTTTGGGACCTAAGTGCTCATGAGGAACAAAGAAGAAAGAAGGAGGTAACTAGAGTAAGGGGGAGGAGAGAAAGAAAAGAAGAAGGAAGCTACCTAAAAGATGGTGCAATTAAATGACAGATTAATGGACTAAGAGGGGGCCTAGTATAATACCTTGTGAGATGGAGAAGGATGTGGAAGAAGAAGAGAAGTGGAATGAGAATGAAGGGGTAAGTGTGGCCGTTTGTTTGAGGGTGGTAAGCCGTGGCGACTTTGTGGATGATGCCATATTTTTTCATGAGGCCGTCTATTCTTTTGTTGCAAAAGTGGGATCCTTGGTCACTTATGATTGCTCTTGGGGCGCCAAAGCGACAAATGATGTTGTTCCTCACAAAAGAATACACAACATTAGTGTCATCCGTTCGGGTGGGGATTGCCTCAACCCATTTTGACACATAATCGACGGCTAACAAGATGTAGAGAAAACCATTAGAGTTTGGAAATGGTCCCATGAAGTCGATTCCCCATACGTCAAAGATTTCGCAAAAAAGCATATTTTGTTGGGGAATTTCGTCCTTCTTGGAAATATCTCCAAACCTAATACATTGGGGACAAGATTTGCAATAGAGAGAAGCATCTTTGAGAAGAGTTGGCCACCAAAATCCGCAATCAAGGACTTTTCTTGCCGTTCTTTGGGGCCCGTAGTGACCACCTCCTTCGGAAGCATGGCAAGCGTCCAAGATTGCTTGGAATTCGGTTTGAGGTATGCACCGTCGCATTATTTGGTCCGCTCCACACCTCCACATATAGGGGTCATCCCAAATATAGTACTTGGATTCGCTTTTCAGCTTATCCTTTTGGTGTTTGTTGAGATTGGGAGGGAAAATGCGTGAAACCAAATAGTTTGCTATTGGGGCATACCAAGGAACCACTTC
>NC_029793.2:8127151-8129185 GCF_000816755.2 Arachis ipaensis | reverse complement strand
ACCGCTCCTATCTTTGATTTCTAAGTCAAATTCTTGTAATAAGAGCACCCAACGAATTAATCTCGGTTTGGATTCCTTTTTTGCCAACAAGTACTTTAGTGCCGCGTGATCCGAGTACACTACTACCTTGGAACCAAGAAGATAAGCTCGGAACTTGTCCAAAGCAAAAACAATAGCTAGAAGTTCCTTTTCGGTAGTGGTGTAGTTGGATTGGGCTCCGTCTAATGTTTTGGAAGCATAAGCTATGACATAGGGAATCTTACCCTCGCGTTGTGCTAACGCGGCTCCTATCGCATAATTCGAAGCATCACACATGATTTCAAAGGGTTGAGTCCAATTGGGTCCTCGTACAATAGGGGCTTGTGTCAATGCTACCTTGAGTTTGTCATATGCTTCCATACATTCCTTGCTCATCTCAAATTCGGTGTCTTTTTGTAGTAATCGAGAAAGAGGTAAGGCCACCTTGCTAAAGTCCTTAATGAATCTCCGGTAGAATCCTGCATGTCCAAGAAAAGAACGGACTTCCCTCTCGGAGGAGGGGTAAGGTAAGCTAGATATGACATTTATCTTTGCCGGATCTACGGAGATGCCTTCCTTTGATACTATGTGTCCCAAAACAATGCCTTGTTTGACCATGAAATGACATTTTTCAAAATTTAAGACAAAGTTTGTTTTGGTGCATCTTTCTAAGACTTTTTCAAGGTTACCTAAGCAGTGCTCAAATGACTCACCATACACGCTAAAATCATCCATGAAAACTTCCATTGATTGCTCTAGAAAGTCCGCAAATAGGCTCATCAGCTTCATTGCTTCCTCTAGGCTAAAGCTTACAATTCTCCCATCTATTTCAAATGAGTAGTTCCCCGAGTAAGCATCAAGCTTAAATCTAGAAGTTCTCAAGAAGGGCCTTCCAAGTAGGATAGAGGATGCTCTCTCGGTTTCGCTTGACGGCATTTCAAGGACATAGAAGTCAATCGGAAATATCAACCCCTTTATATTCACCAATACATCTTCCGCAACACCCGCTACGGTTATTATGCTTTTATCCGCTAGGACAAATCTTGCCGTCGACCTTTTTAGTGGGGGCAAGTTCAATACCCGATAAACAGAGAGCGGCATGATGCTAACACATGCTCCGAGGTTACACATACAATCTCTAAATTGAACTCCATTGACGGTGCAAGTGACCATACAAGGGCCCGGGTCATCACACTTCTCCGGTAATGTTCCCATCAAAGCGGAAATAGAACTCCCCAATGGGATGGTTTCCAATTCAAGAATTCTATCCTTGTTTATGCATAAATCTTTGAGGAATTTAGCATATCTAGGAACTTGATGGATGGCATCGAAGAGGGGGATGGTTACCTCAACTTTCTTGAACATTTCTACCATTTTGGGGTCGAGTTCTATGCGCTTTTTTGCTTTCTTTGCAAGTGTTGGAAATGGAAGTGGTTGAGCACTTTCTTCTTCCAAGGTTCTTTTGGCCTTGGTTGTCTCCCTTGTTGGTTGGGCTTCATCTTCAACTGTGGCTTGTGGTGTCTCATCTTCCACTACCTCTTCTATATCTATTCTCTCTTCCCCTTGGGCGGTTGTGATAGGACTTGGGTCCTTTGCTTCCTTCTCTTTTAGTTGTGTACCGGATCTAAGGGTAATGGCATTGATGCCCCCTTTTGGATTTGGTTGAGGTTGAGAGGGAATGGCACTTTGGATTGGGGGTTGAGGAGTGGGGGTCGATGGTGTGTCCATACGTGCAAGAAGAGCTTGTAATGTAGAGGTAAGGCCGGTGAAGCCGGAAGCAAGTGTGTTTTGTAATTCCTTTTGGCCTTGGATGATGGTCCGGAGTGTTTCGTCTTGGTTGGAGGGGGTGGTTGCATATGTGAGTTGAGGAGCTTGTGATTGATTGGGTGGTGGTCTTTGATGTGGTGGTTGATATGTTTGGTAGTTTCTTTGTGTGTTTTGTTGATTGTATGGTTGATTTTGTAAGTTGTATGGTCGGTTTTGTGAGAAATTTTGCGAGTTGTTGTTCCATCTTTG
>NC_029793.2:8125979-8127018 GCF_000816755.2 Arachis ipaensis | reverse complement strand
TCTCTCTTCCTCTTGGGCGGTTGTGATAGGACTTGGGTCCTTTGCTTCCTTTTCTTTTAGTTGTGTACTGGATCTAAGGGTGATGGCATTGATGCCCCCTTTTGGATTTGGTTGAGGTTGAGAGGGAATGACACTTTGGATTGGGGGTTGAGGAGTGGGGGTCGATGGTGTGTCCATGCGTGCAAGAAGAGCTTGTAGTGTAGAGGTGAGGCCAGTGAGGCCGGAAGCAAGTGTGTTTTGTAATTCCTTTTGGCCTTGGATAATGGTCCGGAGTGTTTCGTCTTGGTTGGAGGGGNACATTTTTCAAAATTTAAGACAAGGTTTGTTTTGGTGCATCTTTCTAAGACTTTTTCAAGGTTACCTAAGCAATGCTCAAAGGACTCACCATACACACTAAAATCATCCATGAAAACTTCCATTGATTGCTCTAGAAAGTCCACAAATAGGCTCATCATGCATCTTTGGAACGTTGCCGGTGCATTGCATAGGCCAAATGGCATACGCTTGTAAGCATACGTTCCAAAGGGGCAAGTAAATGTGGTTTTTTCTTGGTCTTCTAGAGCAATATGAATTTGGAAGTATCCGGAATAGCCATCAAGAAAACAATCGTATGATTTACCGGCTAACCGATCAAGCATTTGATCGATAAATGGTAGTGGAAAATGGTCTTTTCTTGTGGCCGCATTCAATCTTCGGTAGTCTATGCATACTCTCCACGAATTCTGCACTCTTGTTGCTATAAGTTCACCACTTTCGTTTTTGATTGTTGTCACTCCGGACTTCTTTGGCACTACTTGGACCGGGCTTACCCATTCACTATCCGAGATAGGATAGATGATGTCCGCCTCAAGTAGCTTAGTGACTTCTTTCTTTACCACCTCAAGAATAGTTGGGTTGAGTCTCCTTTGAGGTTGTTGGATTGGTCTTGCTCCTTCTTCAAGAAATATGCGGTGCTCAGATACTTGGGGGCTTATTCCCACTAGATCCGCCAAACTCCACCCAATTGCCCTTTTGTTTTTCCTCAATACATTCAGCAATT
>NC_029793.2:8120342-8122196 GCF_000816755.2 Arachis ipaensis | reverse complement strand
ATGAACCCTAGTGAAGCTTGGAATCTCCCTCTTCTTCTCCCAAAAAGTGTAACTAACTCTCTCTTCTTTCCAAAAAAAAAAGGAAAATATCTAGATCTAGAAGAAATGAACTAAAAGTGTCCTTAACCCTTGTTCCTTTGGTCTTCTTAAGTTTTTCCCGCCAAGGTGTTTCTCCAAGAGTGGAATCCTTAACTGCCTCCACGCCTAAGTCACGTGACTTCTTAAAAAAATCATATTCGCAAATCGGCGCGCACGCGCAAGGCACGCGCGCGCACCGTTGAGACGTCTTGTAATGTGCGCGGACGCGTGATGTACGCGTACGCGCCCGTGAAGATTAGTTCCTGGCTTAGCCGCTTCTCAAGCCGGCTCTTGGCTTTGGCTTCGCGTTGCTCTATCCGTGCAGGCGCGCCAGGTGCGCGCACGCGCCCATGCGGAAACCTTCAAAGCTTAATCCTCATGCTTCCTTCCTTTGTACCCGTCTTCCTTCTCTCTTTCGGTCCATTCCTATTCTATATCCTGAAACCACTTAACACACAAGTCACGGCATCGAATGGCATCAAGAGAAGATTAGAAATGTATCTATTTTAGTGCAAAACAAGCATGTTTTCATTCATGAGGCAAAACTAGGGAAGGAATGCAAAATCTTGTATTTTCATATGGAAAGTGTGTGGAATCATTGATAAAACCCCTGAAATCATCACAAGATAAATCCTCAAATTGGGGTTTGTCAGACCACCAACACAAAGGGCGTCCCAAATCAACTCAAGAGAGAGGATCTCAAACCAGTTGCTAGAGGATGGCTGGACTTCATTGGGCGTTCTCTGTTGCCCACCAGCAACCGTTCTGAAGTCACAGTTAAAAGAGCAGTGATGATTCATTGCATCATGACGGGGAAGGAAGTGGAGGTTCATCAGCTGATTTCCACTGAACTCTACAAGATAGCTAATAAAAATTCAAGAGAGGCCAGGTTGGCTTATCCAAGCGTGATTTCTCTGCTCTGCAAGGACGCTGGAGTCAAGATGGGAATAACTGAATATATCCTAATTGAAAAGTCAATCACCAAAGCATCAATGGAGAGACAACAAGCACAGGAGGATCCTATCAAGAAGAGAGCACAGGAATTCCTCCCAGAGATTCCTCAAGCAGAATACTGGGAATATCTTGAGACGTCTGTCACCAAGATACAGGAAGCTCTGGAGCAAATAATAAAACAACAGAAGGAACACAGTCAAATGCTGACCCATATGTTTAAAGAACAAGAGGAACAGGGACGTGACTTAAGGGAACTGAAGCGCCAAAAGTCTTCTGTAATACCAAGCATCCCAAGGATCAGAGGAACCCCCATACCCCCAGAATAAAGGTTGTTAATTTCCAATTTCTGCCTTAACTCTGTGACAGTGTCCTTATAAAAAGTTTACCTTAGAAGTCATATAATAGTAATTAGTATCTATTTGATTTTATCTCCAATTAAGCTATAGTTTATTTTTCTCATCATCATTAAACATGAATAAAATAGTAGATCTTTTGAATAAGAAGCAATAAAATTTAGAGTTTAATAAAAGAATTTCTAATTGGTTAAATGTGGTGGCAATGCTTTCTGTCTTCTGAATGAATGCTTGAACAGTGCATATATCTTTTGAATTTGTTGTTTAAGACTGTTAAATATGTTGGCTCTTGAAAGACTGATGAACATGAGACATGTTATTGATAATCTGAAAAATCATAAAAATGATTCTTGAAGCAAGAAAAAGCAGCAAAGAACAAAGCTTGCAGAAAAAAAAAAAAAAAGAGAAGAAGCAAGCAGAAAAAGCCAAAAGCTCTTAAAACCAAAAGGCAAGGGCAAATAAAAAGGAT
>NC_029793.2:8119310-8119909 GCF_000816755.2 Arachis ipaensis | reverse complement strand
CGCTTTTTGGGGTTAATTTCATATAGTTTTGAGTATGTTTTAGTTAGTTTCTAGTTTATTTCCAGTAGTTTTTAGGAAAAAATCATATTTCTGGACTTTACTATGAGTTGTGTGTTTTTCTGTAATTTTAGGTATTTTTCTGGCTGAAATTGAAGGAGCTGAGCAAAAATCTGATTCAGGCTGAAAAAGGACTGCCGATGCTGTTGGATTCTGACCTCCCTGCACTCAAAGTGGATTTTCTGGAGCTACAGAACTCGAAATGGCGTGCTTCCAATTGCTTTGGAAAGTATACATCCAGGGCTTTCCAGCAATATATAATAGTCCATACTTTGCACAAGAATAGACGATGTAAACTGGTGTTCAACGCCAGTCCTCTGCCCAATTCTGGCGTCCAGCGCCAGAAAAGGATCAAAAACTGGAGTTGAACGCCCAAACTGGCACAAAAACTGGCGTTCAACTCCACAAATGGCCTCTGCACGTGAATTGCTTAAGTCTCAGCCCCAGCACACACCAAGTGAGCCCCAGCACACCAAGTGGGCCCCAGAAGTGGATCTCTGCATCATCCATCATAGTCCACTCATATTTTGTAACCCTAGGTT
>NC_029793.2:8114055-8114916 GCF_000816755.2 Arachis ipaensis | reverse complement strand
TGCTCTAATTATAAATACTAACTTAAATATATAAACTTTACTTAAATAAAATATTGACCCTAAAATAAATACTAAACTAATTAGCATCTAGCCTATTATTTTTAAGTGTTAACCTTATTTTAAATCAATAATTCAATATAATTATAATTTTTTTGTGACTCAATATAATTATAATTTATAAATGAATAAATATATTTCTTTTTTTTTTAAATAAGTAATGGATTTACGTTCCCAAGGCATGGTTAAAGCCTTAAAGGCAGAAAAAAATATCGATAGAATATAGTAGAGGTGCACATGGGTCGGGTGAAGCCGGGTTTGATGTGACCCAGACCCGACTCGAAATATACACCGGGTCTATTTATTAGACCCGAATCCGGCCCTAGACCCGATGAAACCAATACACTTTCGGGCCACAATTATACCGGGTGAAAATCGGGCCGTTAACATTACATCACGTTGATACCTTCTTGTAAGCTAGCATGTAAAAATATCCAAATTTTCAAGACTCCAACCATTATTTAACATGGTAAAATTCACTTAGAAAAATATAACAAGAACCAACCCTTCTTCAAAATTAAAGCATAACCACAATCAATACTAAAGTATAACCACAATCAATACTAATATTGTCTAATAATACTAAATATTTAAATCAATACAAATAACGCAATATTATGCATTAGTCTAAAGTCTTATGCATTCTAAACATAAAACATTAACTTATAGTCTTATAATGACTAATAACACAAAATATTAAGATACACAAAATATTACAATACTTAAATTCCACATAAGAATAGTCATGATCCATCACTAATAACACAAAATATTAATTGTGTATGCTGACCGGTGACCGGGGCC
>NC_029793.2:8109781-8111901 GCF_000816755.2 Arachis ipaensis | reverse complement strand
CAAGACTCCAACCATTATTTAACATGGTAAAATTCACTTAGAAAAATATAACAAGAACCAACCTTTCTTTAAAATTAAAGCATAACCACAATCAATACTAAAGTATAACCACAATCAATACTAATATTGTCTAATAATACTAAATATTTAAATCAATACAAATAACGCAATATTATGCATTAGTCTAAAGTCTTATGCATTCTAAACATAAAACATTAACTTATAGTCTTATAATGACTAATAACACAAAATATTAAGATTTACAATACTTAAATTCCACATAAGAATAGTCATGATCCATCACTAATAACCCAAAATATTAATTGTGTATGATGCCCGGGTCACCGGGCCGACTTCGGGTGACCCGAGCTATGGCCCGGACCCGACCCGAAATAATGACCAGGTCTATTTTTGAGACCCTTACCCGGCCCTAAACCCGATGAAATCACACCAAATTAGCCCCAAAAGTGTTCAGGACCGGGCCGGGCCTTTGGGCCGGGCTGGGTTTGTGCACCCCTAGAATATAGGCTAATTTTTTTATGAGTTTCATATGTGAGTTACTCTCATATATGGAGTATTGGGAGATTTACAGTATTGTGATGGCGTTGAAGTTTTATTTTTAGTGAGAAAAAATCAGAGCATCCAATTTTATTGCAGAAAGAGAGAGAAGACACAAATCAGATGGTCTGATTTGTACAATAAAGAACGTTGAGGGTACTGAAATCGGTCTTAGCAATTTTAGGACAGAAAAATTTGGTTGAAACTAATCGGACGGTCTGATTAGTGTTATGAAAAAATTTGAAATGCGAAGACGCAGTCGGACCGTCCGATTTGCTTATTGCTGCTGTATACATAAAGGTTACCTTGAGAACTCTCCAGTAGTTCTTCTACCTCTTCGTCCAGTTCAAAAAAATCAGGAAGTTATGTAGCTTCTCTTCTATGGTTCTCTTTCTTCTTCATTTTTGCAAAAAAAAAAATAATAATAGAGTGATTTTTTTTTTTTTACCAAATATAGGAGACTCGAACCCGCAACCTCTTAATTGAGTATGGGGAGACTATGCCATTTGAGCTATAACTCATTGGATGCAAATTTGGAAAGATAGGAGACTCGAACCCGCAACCTCTTAATTGATAATTATAGTGTGATTGAGAGTGGTTAGTATATCATTGTTATCATGGATGATAGAGTTATTTTGAAAATATATTGTTTTGGACAGATTTTATTACAAACGTATGAAGGAGTTTAATTTGTATGTGAGAATCAGTTAAATGTTGTTATTCTGCACACATTGTCGTTTGAGGAATTAAAATGTGTGATTTGTGAGAAGATAGATCCTCATCTATCTAGGAGAGTGTCGTGTATTTTGTATAGGTATCTTTTATCCGTGCTCGGTGGGTTCGTTCAATTTCAAACCAAGTACGTGACAGATGAAGCAAGATAATTAATTAGTTCAACTCTATTATTTCTATTCTATTACTAAAATCTGATACACTATTATATTTATTAAATCAAAATTTAAAATAATAAAAATTTACATAATTTGAATGATCGAAATAATTAACAATGTGAAGTTCTGACTGATTCACTTCCTTAATTTTTGGTCTTCTTGGCACTGTATACAGATTTTTTTGAGCTACTATGTGGTCCTTGCAGCCTCCAAAAATAGAGATGGTGTAAAGTTGGGGAGCAAATAGAGAGAGTTTTGGGTGTGAGGCTAAAAGTGACGCTGCTGGAGGGTGGGATACATTCAGGGTTATTGGAAGCATTGGATTCATCCGGAGGGGAGCTGCATGCGTGCCACGTGTACCGAGTGCATAAATCGGACCGAGGATTTTGTGTACCGTCCGATTTTTGTACTCGATCCGTCCGATTATAGTATCTTCATCGGACGGTCCGATTTCTTTTGGACAGCCATCATACGCTATTGAAACACCATAACACAGCTATATACCAGCCCTTTCATCCTATTAAAAATAAAAAGTTCTAGAATATACCCGTGTATATTTCCTTCTTTTGTAAATCTTTTATTTTTAGTATTAATAATTAGAATTTAATTTTGAGGTATTGTAAGTGTATAATTTTAAAAGTGTATTCAATTACATAATTTCACATTATTAAA
>NC_029793.2:8109106-8109673 GCF_000816755.2 Arachis ipaensis | reverse complement strand
ACGGACCACTAACAGTACTAACATTTCATTGATTCAATTAGTTAAGCAGGATCTTATTTTTATAAATTATTTTTAATATGAAAATAGAGATGGTGTTTTGGTTGAATATTAATATTTGAAGTGTATTATAGTATTGTGGAAATCATTCAACACGTTTCCTATGTGTTTCAACACGCCTCTCACGTGTTGGCCAATATACTTATATACTACCACGTGTTGACTTCTCATTTATAAAATTCACCCATCTGTAATTACACCAAATAATTTTATTTATAAAAAAAACCAATATTTTTTTCATAAAAAAAAAATCAGCTTTCTCTAATGGGGTAGATCTAGTTATAGCTAAAGAAATAATGACGACATTTGACATTGTAAACCAAACATTCTGATTTCTGAGTAAATTATTAATGCAAGTTTTTCACAATTAGAAGTACAAGTTCAGGTGTACTTGGCTCTAATGCTCTATATACTACAGGTGTTGCTATTTTCGTTAAAAGTATACACAATTTTCCTTTTCTATATATGTACAAGACATAGAGAGCTGGAAAACGTTAGGGACTTAAATTG
>NC_029793.2:8107725-8108984 GCF_000816755.2 Arachis ipaensis | reverse complement strand
TAAATAAAAATAAGAATGAATTTTACTAAAAATAATCTTATTTTAAAACACTCAAATTAGTCATCATAAAATGTTTTTTTATGTGCAAATTACTACAATAATGTACTACGTGTTATTTTTCAACACGAAATGCCTTACAAGATCTTTTAATTGAAGTTTTAATTTTGATTTGTGTGCTACTTTTAAGTTTCTTGATCAGTCTGCGAAACCTCTACATAATTAAAAAATAAAATAAACTTGGATATCAAATTGTAGTAATTTAAAGCCACTAAGAGAGATATAGTGAACTCATATATATGTTCAAATCTTATTATCATCGATCGAAAATGGGCTACGGTGGAGAACTTTTAACATCAAGTAAAAAAATACAAGAAATGTCACATTCAACTTAAAATTTTAAAATATCAAATTAACAGATTTCTCATCTTATAAATTTTTATTTTTTCTTGTTTCATATACTCCTTTACACTTGCAATATTAACTCCTACATCTACATGTATCAAAAACCTCAAAAGATTACTTTGCATGTTCATCAGAGTCCAAATTAAAGTTGAAGAGGAATTAGCTCAACAAAAAAATAATCACAGTAGTTGGCTCAAGTTTGGTACTTTAGTTACACCTAGCAAAGAAATAATTGCAACATGTAACTTATATGAGAGAAACAAAATCAAGTTAACGTAACTTTATAGTCAGCATGTCAAAATTTTGCAAATACATAATGAAGTGATGACGAGATGCATGCCACCTTGATTTTTATCAATATAGAGTAAACTTTATGTCATGTGTATTTTACCCTTTAACATTAAAAAATAAGAGAAATTGGCCACCATTATACACTTTTTCGAAATGTGATAATATATGGATATTTTTTGTTAAATTTAAGGGGGGAAAACACATCTATCAAAGTATAGCTACTAATATCGTCTTCTAGTTAGATAAGTGGTAAACAAATTAAAATTGTTACCTTATTAATGGCCACGCATTCGAATTTTGCAGGAAAAAAATGTGCTAAAACAAAAAATCGATAATCATGGGTCTCCGAACCAAATTTGTAAGAATACTTAGCATATAATTACTAAAATTTCTGTGAAGCACTAACATACTAATCCCAGGGGTGTTGTAAGTAGTGGCATATAAATGGCAACTTAAGGATTCCTAATCCCGTTGAAAAGTATATTAACATGATATAGACTATACAAAGTGAAAAATATTAAGGACATCCATCAAAATATTGAACATTAATTATTAATTAGGAGAAT
>NC_029793.2:8079229-8107505 GCF_000816755.2 Arachis ipaensis | reverse complement strand
TGTTGGTTACACCTTGCAGAGAAACTTTGAAACAAATACCAATAAGATATTCAAAATCTAAGTCACCTAATTTTTCTAACTATCAAAGTTGCATTGGAAGTGCATGCACGAATCGTACTCTTTTCAATAATATTATTAATTAAGACTTTAAGAGGCAGGAAGTTGAACTACCCTGTACTATAGTCATCACTAGTGTCATAGAACCCATATCTATAAAAGGCCATAATCACACTCACATATATCATCATAACCATAATTACCAAAAGGCTTTGAAATCCTTTAGATCTTGAAGCTCTATCATCATCTGCTAGATCAAACCATGGCCTCTTTCAAATTTTCATTGGCAATTTTACCACTTTTGCTCTTAACTTTTTCTTCAATTACATGCCATATAATGATTGCAGAGGCACGCAGTCTCATTGACTCTATGCCGCAGCCAGAAGTGCCAAAAATTCCCAAGGCAGAGTTGCCACCATTTCCTAAGATTCCAGACATACCAAAGCCTGAGCTCCCCAAGCCTGAACCTCTACCAAAACCAGAATTGCCTTCCTTGCCCAAGGTTGAGTTACCACCACCAATGTCGAAGCCTGAGATACCCAAAGTTCCTGAAATTCCTAAGTCAGTGTTGCCTAAAGTTCCCAAGATTTCCAAACCTGAAATTCCTAAACCAGAATTGTCAAAAGTATCTAATATTCCAGAGCCAGCATTGTCTAAAATTCCTAAGCCAGAACTACCTCAGACTTCTGAAACCCCAAAGCCAGAATTGCCTAATAAAGTTCCTGAAATTCCAAAACCAGAATTTTCTAAAGTCCCTGAAATTCCGAAACCAGAATTACCAAAAATTCCTGAAATTCCTAAACCAGAATTGCCTAAAGTCCCTGAAATTCCAAAACCAGAGTTGCCAAAAGTTCCTGAAATTCCTAAACCAGAATTGCCTAAAGTCCCTGAAGTTCCAAAACCAGAATTACCAAAAGTTCCTGAAATTCCTAAACCAGAATTGCCTAAAGTCCCTGAAATTCCTAAACCAGAACTACCAAAAGTTCCTGAAATTCCTAAGCCAGAATTGCCTAAAATTCCCGAAATTCCAAAATCAGAATTACCTAAATTTCCTTAAATTTTCAAGTCAGAATTGCCAAAATTCTCAAAACCAGAGTTTGCCATTTATGCTAGAGCAAATGGAACTCAAAGTCCCTGGAATTTTAATCCATAGATTTGTACTATAGTCACTTCTGTCATATTATATGTCATGAAGTACCACTATATAGTTCCCTATCATATTACCGTTTGATGTGTGATTTACTTCATAGTGCTTAGGTTATACCATCGTCTTGATTTCTTTTCATTGTGTATTTGTTTTAATATTATTTGTTGCCAATTGAGATAGAGTGGATCCAATAAAACTTGTTTGTAATTTTTACTTTGTTCTGTATGATTAATACATATTGTTAGTCGTTCATTTGAGTTTATTAAACAATTTACCTATCAAATCGATTGGAATCCATGTGTATCAATCTTGCTAAGTGCCATTACAGATATAGCATAAACTTGAGAAATAAGAAATACAACGTTCAGATATAGTAGCCCAAGAAAACATGAATACATCAGTTTCGAAACTCTGCCTTTTTAATTGATGAAAATAGTTCAATCACAATGCAAGCAAGATGTATTAAAAAAATTTTAGCCCCGTAAAATATCTATTTATTTTAAAATTTTGGTCTGTAAATAAAAAAATTCTTTTTTTTTAGCCCATAAAACTTTATTCTTGTTAGAAGATGTTACAATTTGCTTTTAATTTCAGTGATAAATTGATAATAGAGCAAAGATAACATTAGAAAAAAATCATTATATATGTTGTTTTTTTTTAGTATTGTCAAATATCATGTTATTGAGTTTCAAATATCGAACAAAACATTAACACGATGAAAAAAAAATTGTGCAATTGGATTGTAGGTGTTTTATTTTTGTACACCTACTTTATCATCATTAATTTAAATGTGGTTCTTATACACTTTAACATCTTCTATCTTCTCCGTCCTTAAATTTAATAGGTATAGAAATCAAACAACAATGAACTAAAATAATAATAAAAACTACATATATATGGTGACCCTAAAACACCTTAACCTTGAGAAATTTAGTTAGATTGAACAGGGTATTGAAAAAATGTCCAGAGCTTTTACTACCTTTGAGGTCACGCAGAGTGATATAACCCTCATTCTTAGGGTTAATCATGTCAAACATCATGCACAATATATCCTCAAAATATATAGGTTCAAGTCCCAAACACTCCATTCGATGCAATTGCTCTTCATAGAAAAATTGCAGTTCATGCCTTGTTAGAACTTCATCTCCATCTAGATCAATGCACTTTAACCAATACTCAAGGCTTGGTTCAGCTAATTTATCCTCTTCTGCAGTTACGAAATAAACAAAATCTTCATAACTCATCCTTCCTTGAACCTTACTGGTAAATTTTCTTGGAATCTCGGTGAATATTCTGTCCACGATCCGATAGGTAAGAGCATGGTTACCGTATCTGATAAGGCTTTCTTTTTCTATCAAGAAATTGTTGTCGGAATCCAGCTCCCAAAACTGGCAGTATGTAGAGTAAAATTGTTCATAAGAGAAGAATCTCAAAACCCTATTAATGTCATCTTCTTCGTCAACTTGATCCATTGCATCAATCAAGGTTTTGCCATAACGCTTCAGCTCTCGCAGAGTAATTCTACCGTTACCAGATCTATTCACGTAGTAAAATATTTTGTATATTACGGTTTCAGCGTATCTTTCTTGGAAATCAGGTGTGTTCTTCAAGAACTCTAGCCCGGGATGAGTTTCTAGAAGCTCGTATAGCACCGGATTAAAATCGTCATGAGTAAGGTAATCGAGCTCTGGCTTCTTTAAAAGTGTGTATATTTTAGTTGCTTTGTCACACGTCAGCAAGTTCTTATTGATCCAATAATCATAGAAAGCATCCTTCGTGAGGTAGTTGTGATTTTCATTATTGTTGATTTTTCTGAACAGAACCTTCGAGAAGAAGGACGGCAGGTCGCAAACTTCCTTCGTAACAAATTTGAATTCTTTCATGTGCATAAGGTGTCCCGCTTCTTCCCCGTAATCATTGAATAATTCGTAGATCTTAAACCTGCATTCTTCAATCATCTCTTGTGGTGCTGGACGCCCATGTTCAAAGTAGAACTGCCGTATATTGTCATCGCTAGCAGCCTTCATATTATTACAGAGGTCGGTTCTCGGCGTCGCGGGGCGATTCAAGGAAGTAGGGGATGGCGTGCATTTTGGCGAGAGAGGTGGAAGACCTTTTGATGATAAATTAGACAAATTATTGAGTGTTTCATTCTTCAATTTTGCTTCGTTTAATAAAGTCGTTATGAGTCGATTGCTCTCCGGAAGAGAGAGCCATTGGTCGAAGAGAGACTCCAGAAGAGCGGCGTTACTCTTGAGAACCGGAGCAGGCACCTCCGGCAGCTCCAACAAGTCCAGGTCTAACACCGCCTCATTGCTATCGACCTCCATCTTCATCTGAATATCAAAACCGTCGTGGTGATTAGCAAGAAGCTCAAATTCAGTGCCTTTGGGATCGGAAATCTAGAAAAATGAAGTGAGATTTTTGACGGAAAAAAAAGGATGCAAGCTGTTAAAATTCTGCATGTCCCCGTTATTTTTTATATTGGTAAGGTACAGTTGTTGTTACATGCAGTTTTGAAGTTTTTTTTGGCTGGCGTTGTTATCTGAATTCTGAAGGATGCGTTGTGTAGCGTTTTTTTGTTGCAGCAAACAATTAGCAAGGTCATCTTGTCGTGTGTTAATGCTGGCTTAATACTGATTTTCATTCTAAGCGGAAATAATAACTAGCTAGTTCATTTTTAGAGAATAAAGATAAATAAGGTTATTTAGGATAATTATTTAGAGATTTTATTATTATTGGAAATGAGTAAATAGGTCACTCTAGGGTGTTTATGGTCCGGCCCGGTCTCGAAGACTCGGTCCGGTCCTGAATCTTTTAGAGGTTAATTTGGTGTGATTTTGGGTTTAGGGTCGGGTAAGGGTCTCAAAAATAGATTTGGTCGGGTTTGCACTATATCTCGGATCACCCAAACTCGATCTGGTGGCCTGGTCATCATATACAATTAATATTTTGTGTTATTAGTGATGGATGATGGCTATTCTCATGTGAAATTTAAGTATTGTAAACCTTAATATTTTGTGTTATTAGTCATTGTAAGACTATAAGTTGATGTTTTATATTTAAAATGTACAAGACTTTAGGCTAATGCATAATATTGTGTTATTTGTATTGATTTAAATATTTGGTGTTATTAGACAATATTAGTATTGATTGTGGTTATGCTTTAATTTTAAGAAAGGGTTGGTTCTTATTATATTTTTCTAAGTAAATTTTACCATGTCAAATAATGGTTGGAATATTGGAAATTTGGATATTTTCACATGTTAACTTACAAAAAGATAATGTTAACGGTCCGATTTTTACCCGATATAATCGTGACCTAAAAGTGTGTAGATATCATTGGGTTTAGGACCGGGTTTGAATCTAACGAATAAGCCCAATATATATTTCGAGTCGAATCTAAATCACATCAAATTCGTTTTTACCTGACCCATAAACACCTTAAATCACTCGGACGAAACACTTAAACTGATCTCTTTGTTATCTATGGATCGATGTTTTTACATTTTTAATGGCTGATAAATAATAATGCAACTATGTTAATGAATTTTGACACTAGATTCGGTTTTGGAAACTAATTCATTTATCAACCATGTCAAGCAAATCTATTAAATATTACTAAACTCGGTTTTTTTTTTTAATTAATAATATAGCTGATGTAACATATTTTTAAAAGTATTTTTATTAGTCACAAAAAAAAAGGTGTTTTTATTTAATTTATTTAAACACGTTAATAAATTAATTTTTGGTTTAATTTAATTGATATAAATATTAAATTATTTAATATTTTATTTGATCACATTAATTATTGTTGAGTTTGAAAAATTAATTTTGTGATGAACAAACATTATATGTCATTAATCAATTGTTTGTGTAATATATATTTTTTTTTCGGTAAATTTTGTGTAATATATTTAATTAAGTGTGCAGAAAATAAAATGAAACAATTTAGCCCAAAGAACAATTGTCTAAATCTCAAGTTAAGCTCCATCACAAATCTTGGATCCAAATAAAAGAAAAGAAAGAGTTGGCCCAAGTTCTTCAAAGTTCATGTGGTAACCTACACTTCCCACCATCACTTGAACTCCAAATTCATTTTGATTAAAGCTTTCACCAAAAGCCAACATTTCTCTTTTCTCTATCCTCTCTTTCTTGCTTTGTTCATGTCAATCAAAGAAGAAGAAAGAAGAAAATGAAAACCACGATAAAAAATCACGAAGAAAGACAAAAAGAGCATTGCCAAATCAAAGCAAAAAAAAGGAGCTACAATTAAGGGGTTACAAAATTTTTGTGTTATATCAATAATTTTTTTTAGAGTTCCACTAGGAAGTCAATAGGGTATTTATACAATGTGTACAATGAGCTGCTTATTTAGCCCAATATGAGTTAAAAATAAAAATTATCCACTAAATAATAAATTTAAAAACTCTTATTCAATTATTTCACAACAAATTTCAAATTTCAAATTCTCTAATTTCAAATTTCAAATTTTTAAAAAATTCAGTTAGTTATTTCAAAAAAATAATCATCTGAAATCCTCCAATACTCTTCTTTTTCAACCAGCGGCTACCTCACCTTCATCAATAATCATCTCATTTCACCATCGCTACTTGACTTGCCACACGCCACTCACTCTTAATAAAAATAACCATCCACTTAAGGATAAAAATAATCATCCACATACCTAATAAATTGAACATCTAACATATTTTAATTATATATAACAAAACTCAATCTAATCAAAATAATCATCTACATAAAAATAAAATAACCATCCGCATACCTATTAAAATGACCATCCTAAATTGACCATTAAAATAGAAGAAGAAGATGAATAAACAGAAGAAACTATTATTGTGGTGATTGGTGAAAAATAATTTTGAAAGACTAGTCATGACAAAAGCAGCACTGTTGTAAAGTATAGGGCTCAAATCATGAAAGAAGCTAACCATGCTTGGATCCGAAGAAGAAGAAGAACAACATGGTGGTATCATTGGTGAGAAGAGACTTGAAAGGAATGGGAGAAAGCGAAGGTGCATCGGAGGAGGTGAGGACGGTGTTGGGAAGAAGGCACACACCGGATGCGACGGAGGCGCTGGACGTCCGGATTGCTACGGTGCCGTTAGTTCGACCCACACAATATGTGCGTCCTCCCTTAGCGGTGGCCTGTGCGGCAACGGCGTCAGTCGGAACAGTGTCGGCGCGATTTTCGATGGCGGCTGGTGAACGTGGCGTTAGTGTACTGGCGAGACTCCATGAAAAGGCATAAAACATTGACAAACCGTATTGAGAGAGAGGTGAGAGAGGGAGGTAGTTTAATTGTTTCCAAAATCGACAGTAATCTTAATATTTGATTTAAATTTTAAATTGAAAACTATTTAAAATTAATTAGTTGCTTATAATTTAATTTTAATTTCAAATTAACTCCATTGTATATATTGTATAAAACATACATTGTCTTCTCATACTTTTCTTTTTTTTTTTATTTTGTAACTAAAATTTATGTACGGCAGAAAACATGAAAAAGGAGAAGTGATAACGTATGTGTGTTTTTTTTTTCTCGCTGGACTAGTGCCAATTTAATTAAAATTATTTATAAAAACGCTTACACATGTAGCATCACCAAAATAAAAATATTAATACATGATTAATCATTTCTCATAACTAGATTCAATTAAAAAAAATCACTTTTCACTAAAATTTCACCTGTCATATATATTTATGTAAAAAAAATATTAATAAATTATCAAAATGTATTATTTTTGTCATTAATTAGTCATTAATATTTAAAAATATAAATTAAAATATATTATTAGAATATTAAATTAAAAAATTGAATTGATAACTAAAAATGATAGTCAAATAATGTATCTTTAATTTTTGTTTTCTTTTTCTTCTTTTCTAATTTGTCTGGCCAATGATTGAGCATATGACTAACCCAAATGCTCATTTTTATTTAGTTTTTCTTGCTTTTCTCTTATCTTGTCAAGTCTTTAGTGATGAACAGTCCGAAGGTGAGTTTACTCTACTTTCTAAATTCTCCTAAATCATATATTTTTCATGATCATATGCCTTTTTTCTTATCTTGGAAAAAACTTTATTTTTTAAAAATCAATTAAAAAGTTTTTATTTTAACAACAGCTACAATCGTAACACTTTTTCTTCTTTATTTTTATTTTATCTATTAGAAAAAAAAATTGAAACACATAATAATATAGTGCTTGATAAATTAAAAGGTTCAACAAATGCTGGCTCCATGACTTTTAACGGCAGATTCCTAATATTAAAACGAATTACAATAATACTACTCATGCATTCACTTAGATATTATCCTAGCGCAAATCATGTTCATGCTCCTCGTCCTCTCCGCCGTCGGCATCGCGGTGGTGCTCCCAATGCCATCCGCCGACACCGCCTCCGTCCCCGTCCACTATATCCATTATTTCCATGGGTACCTCAACCCAAGGCTTTGCCAGCTTTGACAAGGCCTCCGTCTATGCCTTCCCATCATCATGAGTAAGATGTGCTTTCACTTATTTATTAGCGAAAAATGGATAAATAGATCATTAGCTTTTTGATCCGTAAACATTTAAATTTTTAAAGATTTAAGAACACATTTAAATATTTGATTTTTTTAAAATTTGGACATATAGATCTTTTATATTCACTTGGATATGTTAAATTTAACGAAAAAATTAAACGTAACTCCTGTTATATTGACCTGGTTGATACGGATGCACACGTAAGAGAATTTTTAAAATGGGATAAATTAAACCCAGGAATCGATATGTCTAGATTTTGAAGAAGTTAGAAACTTGAATGTATTTTTAAATTCTCAGAGACTTAAATATCCGCAGGCCCAAAAATTAGGAATCGATTCATCTTTTTCTCTTTATTAGGATTAACATTTTACTCGAACGATCAAAGATGTTCTGTTTAGTAGCACTACTAAGTTAATCAATAGTTCAATAAACTTTTATGCTTATGTTTGAGTTACATTTTAAACATTTTTTAGTTTAATTTTAGTACACTTATAGTATAACATATTAACATCCGTTCTTTTTAATTATTATTCATACGATCATTATAAAAAGACTTTTTATTGAGGTGATATTGTAATTGAATACATCTGTAAAATTACTTTATATTGATAGTATATTAACATTAATTTTTTAAAAATTATTTAAACATTGTTTTAGTTAGGAGATTGCTGAAGATGTCTTCTTATTAAAATATTAGATAAACCAATTTAGGTTAATCAAATTATTAACTTATTTGTCTACTTAAGGAAGTGTTAGAAATTTGAATTTTGACTTGTGTATGCAACAATCCATTATCCAGTAACAAAAACCCTTAAATAGAGTTGAGATTCGCTACAAATTAATTGTCCGTCAGATCGAGAATGTCGTGGGAAACAAAAAAATATTAGATAACGTATAGACTCGAATGGTAACACCGTTCAACAAAGAAAAGAGGTAAAGTAACGACAACAACCAGCAAAATCGATAACACTAGCGAAAAAAAAAAACAGAAAAAAAAATAGAGAAAACAATCGATAATAGTGAGGATTTTTTGCATGATAATTACTATTGTACTTTTAATATGGTGCCTAATTTATCGAAAAGATAAATGAATAATATTTAATAAATTTTGAACATTTAATTTTTTTCATAAAAAAATAAGTTAGACAAATTAAACAAAATATATAGAATTATGATGGGCTTAATGTGTGAAAATCTTAATATTCATTCATAGTTATTAGAATCGAACTAATAATTAATTCAGCAAAGAACTGAGTCACTAGTTTATTGTTGTAAATTATAATTTTGCGAAATATATTTTTTAAATAGACTCGTTAGTTTTTGGGTTTTTAAATAAGTCAAACTCGAATCTTAAAAAACTATAATAGATAACAAAATTAGGATTGGGCTATATATTTATAATATATATGATTGAGTTAAGTTTGTCTACAGTAACGTTCAATTCGACTCGGTCTATTTTTGCTCTTGTTATGATTCAGGGTTTAAAATGTAGAGTTTAAAATTTAAAAAGTTATTTCGTTATGATCCTATAACCAATTTACGTTAAAACTTAAAGAGATGATAATATGAAAAAAAAAAAAACAAAATAGACAACTTTTTTTTTGTCGATGGATTAGGCAACTCTTAATCTTAGACATTTCTCACTCACACTCACACACAATGAGTTAATAGTCAAAATTGTCCCTAAAAGATATCCCGATCTCCATTTTGTTCCCAAAAGATAAAATTAATTGAATTCGTCCCCAAAAGATAACCAACCTGATCAAGTTCGTCTTTCCGTCATTTTTTTTGTTGAGATGGCAAACGTTCACTGACGTATCCCGTTATCTGCCAACGTGGCAGACGCCAAGTAATATCCTTTTGTTGCTGACAAAATAAGTCTTTTAGAATAATTCAAATTAGTCCCCAAATAGATGAACCTTAATTCCCAATGCAGGAGGCTCATCGGGTCCACGGCTTCCCGCTGCCAGACCAATGCAGGAGGCTCACCAGGCCAGCGTAGAGGTCCTAGCAGCTTCCCTTAACGTTATCACCTCCCAATCCATGCTGGTTACACCGGTGCTGGATGGGCACCACATGTCCCGCGAACACCAGAAGGAATGACGGCAAGGACCCGAGCTCATAGATTCGTGCGCTCTTCTGAACCTCCATCCACCTCTCTATCCTCATTGTGTACTCTTCCCTCCCCCACCTCCCCAAATCCATCACCATCACCCCGTGTTGGAGTAGCAGGGCCTGCGCCCCTTAAATGTCCCCACGAATTTGATTCCATGTAAATTTTTGTCGTGCTCAGATCTATAATGATTTACATAGAATTTCTCCCTTAAGCTTCATTTCCCCATCCGTTCCTCTATTTATTATTTTGCACCGTGTTCCTTTTGTTCCAGGTATGGGGATGAACACAAGCTTGCTGGGTTTTCCGCAACGTTACAAGCTATTATTTTATTTGTTGAAAATGGGTACTGTGATGTTTTTGTTCTGGTTAAATATTACCTAATAGTATCTACTTGCGGAGATATTATGAATTTGAATAATTTGAGAGGGACCTTGCAAACATTTCCATTCTCTATTTTCAGGGGTGACCGTGTTAAATTGGTGACGGCCAGAAATCATTAAGTCTGATCACTTGCTTTTCTCTTTTAAACGTCTTTGTTCATGGATATACAGTTTTCTTTGCACATAGCTTCGTTACAAACTAGCACTTGGAGCCATGATAATATTGTTATGCAAAATGATATTTTATCGTTGCTTAGAAGCTAGAAAGTTTTAATTGGACTTATTGGTTGTTTGCTCTAGCTTTTGGGAATTAGGGTTCATCTATCTATGGACTAATTTGAATTGTTCTAAAAGACTTATCTTGTTAGCAATAAGAGGGTATTACTTGGCGTCTGCCACACTGGCAGCTAACAGGATACGTCAGCGAACATTTATCATCTCAACCAAAGAGATGATGGAAGGACAAACATAACTAGGTTGGTTATCTTTTGGGGACGAATTCGATTAATTTTATCTTTCAGGGACAAAAATGGAGATCAGAGTATCTTTCAAGGACGATTTTGACTATTAACTCCATACACAATACAAGTTTTATCATACCCAACTATAACTGGGAATTAAACATGGGGTGTAACTATATAAGGCGAACAAATAAATCATCGGTACAAAATTTCTGCCACAGAGCCGAGTCTCTTTGAATAGTTTTGATAAGGGGGGAAGTCAAATTTAAAGAAAAAAACAAAAGAAAATCCAATATACAAACCTTAAAAAATTGTCACAATAAACTTTTTTTTTTAATTTTCAAAGCAACAGTATCTTCAATACAAACCTTAAAAAGGTGTTAATAAAAAAATTAGAAAGGCCGTAAAAAATATATAGAGTAAATGACCATTTGTACCCACGAAAGATATAAATGCTGACAAATGTAACCATAGAAGAAGGAAACTCACCTTGTAACTAGGGAAGATGACCTTCATGTGCCAGAAATACCATGACATTGGTTACGCACTTGGTCCGTTAATATCCGAACCTACGTGGCAACAAAACCACTCCAAACCTATCTACGTGTAATCCAACGTATACCTCTACAAAAACTGAAACCCTAGCATGCCTTTCTTGTTCCTTTCTTCTCCAATGTTTATCCTAACCCAGAAATTGAAACCATTTCATTTTTGTTTCTTCCTCAAACACGAACACTGACAAAGAAAAACCCTCTAACCCTGGCCATGTCTCTGCGCAGATGTAACTCTGCTATAAGTAATGTAAGTTGCAGCAATATTTCGAGTTCGAGGAAGAAGAAGGAAAAGAAGCTTGATGGGAGATGCTTCTGTGGACTGGAGGTTGCGTTAATGGAATCTGGGACGGTAACAAACCCAAATAGATGGTTCATCCGATATCCTTTCTAGAAGGTAATGGCTTAGCATCTTTCTTTTTTTTTTTTTGTGAAGGTTCCATTTTTTTATTTTCATTGACAGTTGGATGGGCATTGGTATTTTGATTTTTCAGACAAGAGACTGCAAATACTTTATGTGGGTGGATGAGATCGGAGAAGGTTGGGAAGGTCTTGCAAGATCATTAGCTAAAAGAAATACAGAGCATTCTTATGCAATATGTGAAGATGGGTTGACAATCACTGCAGTTAAAAGGGAGAATCAAGAAAGCTTCTCCATGATTGCAAGCAAAATGAAAAAACTCAAGGGCGAAGTTAGAACAAGTAGAGTGTTGCTTGTAACTATAGCATTGGTGGCTGTGTTTTGTTTAACTTGTAATTTGTATTTAGTGATGAAAATATAGGATTAATGTAATCTGGAGATTGTTGTTTATGAGCATTGTTTGTTGTTAAGAATGACAAACTAGTTTGAACCAATTCAGTTTGTTATATTTGATAGGAGTAGTCATGAATGATTAATTAGATGGCATAGATAATCATGTGTATTTGCTTTATTTGACTAAATAGGTCCTGGAAGATTAATGAGATAACCCTCTGTCCTCTCCTTTGCTTTGTCCATCGCTCTATAGATTTTTTTTTCATTAATCAGCACATCATACTCATTTCTGAAGAATTGGTCAGCCTCCCTTACTGTCAGATTTGGTTGGACTCTTATTCTCTCTTCTAATTCATCTACAACCCATTTTCTGTTAGCTGACTTACAATGGTTATCTCTGCTGTAAGTGTGTTTATTGACAAACGTCTTGACCTGATAACTCAAGGGAAATGACTTCTTAGCACAATATATTTGCCACGGGCATTCCTCATCATAGCAAATTGCTTTGCTTCTAGTTGAGTCACATCGAGAAAAGAATATGCTCCTTCCAATGTTGATGTTAAACTTTCAAACTGCCTTCTTGAAATGGCTCAGAGTTTCAAACTCCATCCCTAACTCCAACCAGACTTGGCTAACAGGAGCATCAGCATTGCTTTGAGGAAAGACAGGAGGCTGCAGCATCTTCATCACTTGCTATGCTTCTCAATTCTTCGGATTCATAATAATGGTATCCAGCATTTTCATCCGAAAATTCTTCTGACTCAATAGGCACATAGATGGATGGAGGCTTGTTAGGATCAGGATTGGGTATGAAGGATTGTCTAGTTGGGGAAGGCCTTTTTGCTGATCTTCTCTTGCTCACCTTAGGTCTTCCCTCAACCTGCTCATCTGTGTTGGTCTAATTATTTTGAGGAGTACTGTTAGTATCAGATGGTGGGACTGAGTCTGATTCAGGATTTGATTGTGAAAGTGGGTTTCTATTATGGCTGTGGAATGTATTGGGTTACTTGTTCAGCTGCTTGGGCCTCGTTCTCACTAGATAATGAGACAAAACTGCACTTGGAGATGTTGAACCAGCAGTATGTATTGGTTGCTACTCTTGTTCAATGGGATTTTGTGAAGGCTGTGATCGATTGGAAGGTGCCTCATCTGGTTGCACAGGTGTTGTGGGAGGTTGAGACATCTGTTTTGTTGGAGATATTTCTTGGGCCACATTAACAACATCCTCCTTTTAGGACTCAACCTCAATCTGGCTGCTTGCTTCATGGACCTCTTTCCTATTCTGGACCTCACCATCCATAAGTCTTCTTGTTGGAGTCTTCTTTGGAGTTGGATTTCTCTTAGCAAAAGTCTTCAATCTCATCTTTGATGGAGTGATATTCTCTTCAACAATAACAGGATCATTTACAGGGTGCTCCATGTATAAGTAAATTCTGTTACCATTCTTCACAGCAGCCTCATACAACTTAACTATGTCCATATCAACCCTTAACAATTTCAACCCATTATCAAGCTCCTTACCAGGTTCTAGTCAATAAAAATCAGTAATGGATGTATATCCAATGTCCCTTAGCAAATCATTTATGAAAAATCCATTGAGAGTATCCACATTAACCCTCTCAATCTCTGTTACTTTCCCACCAACATATCCAAGCTTCCCACATGGACCTCGCTCAAATCTCCCCCTATGATTAATACACAGAGTAATATGTACAGTGGCCATCCCTACAACCAATACAGTATAGATTTAAGGTACCATCCTATATAATTACAGACAACAACATAGCAATTGAAAATCTAACCCTAACCCAAAAATTCTGAAAACATTCTAAGATGGAAAAACTGGTAATGGCATACCTCTGTTCTCTGTGGAGTAACGATGGTGGGCTATAGATAGTAGACAACGAGATGCATACAACAATGGTGGGCTACGGGTAGTGAAGCAATGACTTGATTAAATTGGAGAAATGTCTCTGTTGCAGAATGGAGGTGCTCTGATCTTCTTCTTCGATTTGGAATGGCAGTGGTGACAACAATGGAGCTCTGCTAGGGCACAGAGAGGGTGTAAGAGTTTTTTTCTATTTCTTAATAAAAAAAATGGGTTACACGTAGATAGGTTTGGAGTTGTTTTGTTGTTACGTAGGTTCGGATATTAACGGACCAAGTACGTAACCAACGTCAGGGTATTTCTGACACACGGAGGTCATCTTCCATGGTTACAAGGTGAGTTTCCTTTTTCTATGGTTACATTTATCAGCGTTTATATCTTTCGTGGGTACAAATGGTCATTTACTCAAAATATATATTCATTCGAGATTGGACCATGCCAATAAGTATTGTGAATTTGTTTCATTTTTCAAAAGCCAATGTCAAATAAAAACAATAAAATATAAAAGAAAATGTTATTATATATTGCCGTGTAGCATTTCAGGACATCCAACAGTGCTCACATTTTTTATGCTTTGAGGGCCATTATATTAATTAAGGGTTTTTCCCCATGCGATGTAAGGATTGAATTTAATTTCATTTAAAAAAAATGTTAAAAAGTGATAATAAAATTAATAAAAAATTATGGTGGGTAATAAAATTATGAAGAGAATGTAAATTTTATGGTGGGTAATAAAATAATAAAGTTAATAAAATTATGAAGAGAATGTAAATTTTAATTTTTTCCATATCTTTCAAAAAGCTTTGTACAGTATTCTTTTTTTTTTACAATGAATAAATTCCATTTATGTATCAAAATAAATGTAACAATCATAAAAGATTGAAAGAAAGAAGTTTACAAATTAGATATCACAATGTGAAATTACTAATAGTTCTCAATTATTATGCCATAGACTGATTTTGATTTGCACACAATTCAAAAGCTTTATTGTTACAGTTATATATTCTTCTAAATTCTAATACTAATAAAAGAAAAAAAATATTATATATTCTTCTAGTATATATGTATACTTAACTCTTGGCTTTTTATATTGGTTAAGGGAGCATGCATCTTTGCATTATGATCCCTTGTATGTAGCTACCATTTATAATTTTATTTTATTAAATATTCTGAACCTGTATATATATATAAGGGTGTTAGGTAAAATAATTTATACTTTTTTCCATTGCCTCCTTTACATTATTCTTTCTATTTTCTATATATATATTATTATCTTCTTTCTTTTTAGTTGCACCTGCATGCTGATGAGTAGTCATATGATGACTAATTCAAAAGCCTATCTTTCTTTTCTTATTTTTGCTTCTCTCTTATCTTCTCATGTCTTGACTCATGAATTATCCGAGGGTGAGTTTTCCCTTTGCTTCTTTAATTTCACCTACATGATATAATTCTCATTTTTTAATTAATTAGCACATACATATATTAAAAATATTATGTACACATACAAATTTAACCATCAAATCAGTCATCATATATTTATGTATAAATATATAATATTCAATTTATTTTTAATATATATTTTATATCTATATTATTGGTACCTCCTATCGAACAAAATAATTTTTAATTGAAAATTTAGTAATTAAAAAATGAATAATAAAGAAAATAATTAAATAACTTCTTATAAGATAATTTAAACGATTTTAACTTCACATGCATATTATTATTATTATTATCCAATTATGTATTTTCCCTTCATTTATTAATCCTTCCTGCATAATAAAATTCCCATTTTTATGTTCTTGTATGTTTAATTATTTTGGAAGCAACTTTATTCTTTAACATTAGGTATAATTTTTTTAAACATTGCTACAATCTTAACTTTCTTATTTTTTTTTTTATTGTCTTATTTATTCATTAGAGAAAATAATTTCAGCACATAATATTACATTTTATGAATTAGAAAATTCAACAGGTAGTTATAGTGGTTACCATTCCAAGGATTTTCAATGGACTATGCCTTCTGAGCTACCTAAAGCTAAAAAGGATGAATATACTACTTATTCACTTGGTTATTTTCTCAGTGAAAAGCGTCCTAAACGTCGTCGTATTAATCCTCCTCCTCCTTCTTCTTCTCCTCGTCGTCGCTCTCCTCCTCCTCTTTCTCCTTCACAGCTAAATAAAATGTTTCTAGGTCGTCCACTTGATCCTACGCCTATGCCGCCTCTACCTACACCTCCACCAATATCCGATTTTAACCATTGGATGGTTTCATATATGGCGAGTTCTACATTGTAAAATCAATATGGACTTCTCTCTGGACAATTTATTAAAAAAATATTGATGATCCAACAAGTACCAAGTGTCTTGTGAAAAAAATAAATTCTGTCATTTACAAAGACATACAATATAAAACAGTAGTTATTACTGGAAAAATAAGATCATTATTAAGCTTGTGAATAGATTAAGTTGGTTAATTAATTTTAATTTAAAAAATAAAAAACAATATTTATATATAATATGCAATTGGACTGGGCCTAAACATGACTATACTATTGAAAGACAGGGCAATAACAATGTTTTATTTTAATTATCTTTTCTGGACTAAAGCATTGTGTCTTCGCTTCTATTTTTTTAGTCTCGAAATTTTTATAACTAGTAAAAATAATTTTAACAAAGTAGTTTAGTTTAATTTAATTAATTTTATTATTGATGGTAATCAGTAGCTAAGAGAAGGGGGTTGAATCTTAGCTCATTTTTGCTGAATATTATTTTCTGACTTTTAAAGGAACTTCAAGAGATATTTCTGCTTTTTGTCTCATAATAAGTCAAGAGATATTTTCTATTTGTCTTGCAACCAGTTAGGAGATATTTTTCAATTTTGTCTCCAACGCAACAGAAACAGAATAGGAGTAGAAGAGAAAGAGAGAACCACACCTAGAAGTATCCTGATTCAGCTACTAAGTGCAATGCAGCCTACATCCAGTCTCCATCACAACAGTGACGGAATTTCACTATAAGCAACAGATTACAAACACCAATTCTTCCCTAGGATCTACCCAATCCTATCTGAGACAAATCCAGATTCAATCCCCAAATCTGAACTTGACTTGGACTCTTACCAAGCTTTCAACCGCAAAGTGTTAACCCAACTTGCAAGAAAATCCCCACAGGATCGTGAAACACAATATACAGATGTACAAAGAAACTCTGAGACATCTATGACTTTTTCTCTAGTATTGATCACTGTCTTTTTTCTCTCACTGACTTTTTCTTACAAACCTCATCATGTTTGCCTTTTACCATGAGACCTAGACAGACAACACTAAGAAAAAGAAAACAAAATGAACAACATTGAAGGAGAAGAACTCAGGAAGCTTGGGTAGCTATGAGAACTCTGTGCTTTTCACTTTCTCTCCTTGATCTCAATCCTTGGCCGTTCACCCTTATTATAGAAGGGGAAGCTTCCAAGGTTGAAACCGGTTCAACCAAGCCAGCAACATCTTCTCCAACAAACAGTAGCGGTTCGAACACAGAGAAGAGAGAGGGAAAACCGAAACAAAACTAACATGCATGTACCTCTCTCATCCCTTCTCATCAAGCTCCTTCACTCTGAGCCCTTGATCTTGACTTTGGCTCCAAGAAAGAACTCTGACCCTTGATGAACCTCTGATCCTTGACAGCTCCTTCCTTTCCATATTTGCTTCTTCCTCTTCGTAGCTCCAGTAGCTACCTTTTATCTTGGAATAACAAAAATGGAAATGAGCTTTACCCACTGCGATCTTCTTCTCTGACCGAGACAGATCTTTTCTTTTCTTGGCATGGAAGATCTTGAAGCTCATCTTCAAAATCTTGCCTTTAATGGCAAAGATCTAGCCACACCATGCTTCGGATCTTCCTTTTGCAAAGGCCATCATTAACCTAGCCTTTTCTTCTTCCATTAGCCTCACTGTTACTTTTTTCTGATAACTTTTACTTGCTTCTTTTCTCTGATTAAAGTGACCGAATAGAAAAAGAGAGAAGAAAGAAAAGAAACAAAACATTCAATGCACAATTAAATGAAATTGAATTGTGAATTTTGGTTACCTATGCGAGCATTTAACCAAATTAGAATTTGAGTTTCGATAACCAATGCATACATTTAATTTAATTAAAATTTGAATTCCACCAACAAAAGAAAGTGGGTAACTGAAGAGTGCATCATCAAATTGGACCCCTTTTGTTTTGTGTTTAACGTATGGCTTCCTTGGGTCATTTTCTCCATCATTTTGTTTTATCAAAATGGGCTTGAGATTTGGGCTTATCTCCAATTCAAGTCTCAGTAACTTGAATGATCCAATTTGGCACCAAGCAAATTAATTCATTTATCAATTTGGGCTCATGTGACTTTGGCCCAATAATCAAAATCTGCACACTAACAAACTCATCATACAAACAATTGGAAGCAAATATTGAAATAACAATTTTTTAATTAATATTTTTAATAATATTTGATCATCATAATAATTCAAGTTTTTCAAATTCAACAATCTCCCCCTTGATGACAAACATTATTAAAAATGAATTGAAAAGGATTAGGATTAGACAACTCCTTTGAAGATTTGGCCGAATCCTCCCCCTTTCAATTGATCAAATTGCTCCCCCTTAATGTATGCCTCATTATCCATCAATTTATGGAAGCAATACCTGTAAACATGTTTAAACAGTTCCAAAAAAAAAATTATATTTTCAAAACATGGAACCTTAAGAAGCAAAACCATATTTATCAAGTAAAAGCCTGGTTTTGAGCTAATATATTTTTATAAACATAATCAAGGCTTCAAGTTGTTATCCTTCTAATAACATACTGCTCACAGAAAAAATTGCACTTGCAAAATATGAAACAGAGTAGGACAGAGTACATTCAGAGTACATATCAAACAAAACAACTGGCCAGCCTTCAAAACAGAGCAATAATAATTTAGAGCAAACATGATGAATCAGAGCAAAGCCAACAAAACAGAACACAATAAATTAGAGCAATCAGAGCACAAATAATTAAAATAATTAGAGTAATCAGCCAGCAGCCCTAATCTTAATTTCAATTCATCCAGCCCTTTCCTCTCTTTTTTGTCATCAAGGAGGAAACCTGCAAAATAGATGAAACAGCAATGCAATTCATAACATAAATATTAAAACATAAACAAAGTATTAAAGTGATTAAGTATAGTCATCCCAAAATGAAACAGTTCAAAAGAAACTAAGTCCAAAAGCAACAAAATAAATTATGTCCATAGGCATAAGCAGCAGAGATCAAATTTCTAGACATCAGAAATATTGATATCAGAATCAAGAAAATCTTGTTCTCCTTCAGAATGAGCCATGTCCTTATTAGTAGTCTCCAAACTCTTAACAAGCAGATTGATCCTTTCACGACATTTGGTCCAGGCTTTCTCATTCTCAAAGGCTTGCTTTCGCGCCTCTTTATAGGAACTGACCATCATGCTGGACATATTAGAGAACTTTGTAAGGACATCTTTTATAGTTTCTGAGAATCGAGACTTGTCAGAAGAATCGGGAGGAAGACTTTCATCTTCACTTTTAGTAAATACAGATGCCTTGGAGCTCTTAGTCTTTTTCCCTTTTGCAGAATCGGGAACTCCCCCGCCTTTGATTACAGAGACCCTGTTCTCAACTGGCTCATTGCTGAGATCCACATTAAAATACTCAAAGATACATGTCAGAAACATACCATATGGCAGATTGGATTTCTTATCACTACGGACACAGTCCCACATGTGTCTGATCATAAGATAAGCAAAATGAAATAGAAGCAGAGTTTAGAATTGCAAACAGCACAATGGTATCACAAACAGTAATCCTCTGGTAAGAACCACTTTGAGGCATCAAAACATGAGTGATGATTCGGTATAGTAAGGCTCGCACAGGACCGAGAGCCTTATGGGTTAGATTAGTGCCATCAAGAGCAGAAAATTTTTCACACACCCGAGTCAGAGCAACTTAAAATAAAACCCCAGCATGGTTATCCCATTTACCAGACATGTATGCCCTGCCCCCTTCATCTTGGTACCTTAAAGCAGTACTTACAGTATCACGATTCAAAGTGAGATGAACCTTTTTGACATATGAATGTTGTGCACCATCATGAAACATCATGTTAGCATAGAATTCACGTACCAAGTTTGAGTAAACTGGTTTTCGAATTTTGAAAATAGGAGTCCATTTCAGATCATCAAAATATGCAGTAAAATCAATGCCTTTTTCAGAAAGGTGTTCAAGATTAACCACATCAGAGGCACAGAGATGATGATTTACCAACACTTAGGAGTGAAACTCAAAAACCGCACAAGATATAAAGCGGGAAGGATCAAAGTGAGAGTGGCTTTTACCATATTTATTTTTTAAGTCCAAAGAATCAAGATTGGATGGTTCTCTGGTGTCATGAAGGATAGGCTTCTTTGAACGTTGAGTGGGGGCTGACCGTCCTGAAGGATGAGGGGTAGAACGACGTGGTGGTGGTGACGGACGTGGAGATGGAGGTGGTGTGTCTTCTTCTTCTTTGAGTACTTGCTCTTTTCCCTTTGAACTTCTCTTTGATGATGCTGCTTCCTGCCCTGTTGAAGCCCTCGCATGGATTCCTTTCCTTGCCATGCAGTCCGTGGAGTAAGAAGAGGGTGAAGAGGTTGAATGAGAATGAATGCGTATGTGTGTATGGGATTGTGGACCTTTGGATGATGGAGGATTTTGGGTTATGGGGGTTCGGGTGCTTCGGTGAGTGGCAAGTTTCTTTCTCATGATGAAGAGAATGAAATGGAGAGGGAGAAGTTGAAGAGAGGGCCGAAGAGAATGGAAGGTGGAGAGAGGTTACACCATCATAAATACTTAGTGGGGAAAATCTCATTTAAACCAATCAGCATTAATGAAAACAGTTTTTAGTAAGAAATTTAAAAATAAAAAAGAAGTAACTAAAAAGACTTTTTTCTTGAAAAGTGGGAGAAGATATAGCAAAAAGATTTGATTTGACAAAAACTCCCTTTTTGAAGATATGATGTGAAAATCTTCTCAAAAAAATAAATTATTTAAACAAATAAAAACATGATGCCAAAAAAAATGAGCCAATATCATGGAATGGGCTCAAAGGAGGTTGAATGGACTTGAGTCCAAGGTATCAAAGTTCAGTCTCCCCCTGTTTAATGACTTGTTCATCATGTACCCAGATTTGTCTCCCTGCTGCCTACGAGACAAAAATAAACAGAGGCATAAAAATCACATTTTTTCAACAAGACTTAAATCCATCATCTCCAAATTGTTCCTTAATGAACAAAATCTATCTTCACACAGTGGTTTAGTGAAAATGTCAACAAGTTGCTCTTCAGATTTTACAAATTAGATATCAACAGTACCCTTTTTCACATGTTCCCTAATGAAGTGATATCAAACCTCAATGTGCTTGGTTCTAGAGTGCAGTACAGGATTTTTTGAAATGTTTATTGCACTCATGTTGTCACAAAACAAAGGTATACTATTGATTTTCAATTTGTTATCTTCCAATTGAGTTTTCAACCAAATTAATTGTGAGCAACATGCAACGGCAGATATATATTCAGCTTCAGCCGTGGACAGAGCAACCGTGACTCGCTTCTTGCTTGACCATATGTTTAGTGAGCTTCCAAGGAAGCAAGACATTCCGAAAATGCTTTTTCTATCTACTCGGTCTCCCGCATAATCTGCATCACAAAACCCCACTACACAGAATTCATTAGATTTAGGATACCACAAGCCAAGATCACAAGTGCCTTTAATGTATCTAATTATTCTTTTAACGGCTGAAAGATTGGATTCTTTTGGGTGAGATTGAAACCTTGAACATACTCCCACACTTTGAACAATATCCGGCCTAGAAGATGTAAGATACATGAGGGATCCTATCATTCCTCTATATTTTGTTTCATCCACATCTTTTCCATTTTCATCCTTGTCAAGTTTTGTGTTTGGATATATAGGAGTTCCCATTGGTTTGAAATTTTCAAGACCAAATTTATTGATTAACTCTTTGGCATATTTACCTTGGTGAATAAAAATACCACTAGGGGTTTGTTTAATTTGAAGACCAAGAAAGAAGGTCAATTCTCCCATTAAACTCATTTCAAACTCACTTGTCATAAGTTTTCCAAACTCTTCACACAAGGATTCATTGGCCGAACCAAACACAATGTCATCCACATAAACTTGAACAAGCAAGATATCATCATTAGATTCTTTTATAAATAAAGTAGTATCGGTGGTACCCCTTTGAAATTTATTTTTCAACAAGAAGGCACTAAGCCTTTCATACCAAGTTCTTGGAGCTTGCCTAAGGCCATAAAGAGCCTTAGAGAGTTTAAAAACATGATTTGGAGAGTCTTTGCTTTCAAAACCGGGGAGTTGAGGTACAAATATTTTCGTATCTATAAAACCATTAAGAAAAGCACATTTGACATCAATTTGAAACATTTTAAAGTCCTTGTAGGCAGCATAGGCAAGAAGCAACCTAATTGCTTCCATTCTTGCTATCGGGGCAAATGACTCATCAAAATCTATACCTTCCTCCTGATCGTAACCTTGGGCCATTAGTCTAGCCTTGTTACGAATAACAGTACCATCCTTACCCAATTTATTTTTGAAAATCCATTGTGTACCGGTTACCTTTTTACCATTTGGATTTGGTATAAGAGTCCAAACCTCATTCTTTTCAAATTGTGCTAGCTCTTCCTTCATGGCTTTAACCCATGAGGGGTCTTCAAGAGCTTGCTTCACATTGAGAGGTTCCAACTGGGACAAGAAGGCAATATTGCTTTACTCGGTTTGCTTCTTGCTTGAGGATCTTGTGGTTATGCCTTGTGAAGGATCACGAATGATGAATTCATGTGGGTAATCCTTCAAGAATTTCCATTCACGTGGAGTTTGAGGAAAGTTTTTGCCTTGACGAGTTTTAGTAGACAGCTCTGTTCTAGATTCTCTGGCTTGTTCAGGAGACAAAACTGAAATGTCTCCTCCATCCTGATGAGACATTTCTGGACAGACAGATTCATCACTTGGGACAGTTTTGGGTTTTTCTTGACTTGCTTGATGGTTCACATCAGCTTCACTTCCTGCATCATCATCTAAAAAGGCACTGGGAATTGAATTAGTATCACAAAAAGTCACATGTATGGATTCCTCAATAGTTCTATGTTCTTTGAGGTAAACCCTAAATGCTTTGCTAGTGGTGGAGTATTCAATAAACATTTGTTCATAGAATTTTGGATCAAATTTTTCAAGATTTTCTTTATTGTTAGGTACAAAATATTTGCATCCAAAAATATGGAAATACTTAAGATTTGGTGGGGTTCCTTTCCAAGGCTCATATGGAGTTTTCTTTAAACATTTTCTAATGATGATTCTATTAAGAATATAGCAAGCTGTGTTGACAGCTTCAGCCCACAAAAATTTTAGTACATCATTTTCACAAAGCATTGCCCTAGTCATTTTTTGAAGGCTTCTATTCCTTCTTTTAACTACCCCATTTTGTTGAGGAGTCCTAGGACATGAAAATTTATGAGCAATACCAAAATCATCACAAAATTTTTCAAAATTTTGATTTTTAAACTCATTTCCATGATCACTTCTCAAGTGGGCAATTTTTAAATCTTTTTCATTTTGGATATTTTTACAAAGAGAAGAAAAAGCATGAAATGCATCATTCTTGTAAGCTAAGAAAAGAACCCAACCAAATCTAGAGTAATTATCCACCACCACCAATCCATAGTGTTTACCGCTCAAACTTTGAGTTCTAGTTGGACCAAAAAGATCAATATGCAACATTTCTAATGGTCTTTTAGTGGAAATTTTATCTTTTGGTTTAAAAGGAGATATTACTTGTTTGCCTAGTTGACAAGCATCACAAGTAATATCCTTATCAAATTTAATATTAGGAATTTCTCTAGCCAAATTTTTCTTAACAAGCTTAGAAATTTGGTACATGCTTGCATGACCCAATTTCTTATGCCAAAGCCATTTTTCAGATTCAAGAGAAGTAAAACATGTTATTTTTTATCTTTTAAATCCTCTAGAGTTAATCCATATACATTATTACATCTTTTTGTTTTAAACAAAATTTCTCCGGATTTTTCACAAATAACTAAGCAATCCAATTTTCTAAAAATAACTAAATAACCAAGATCACACACTTGGCTAATGCTTAGTAGGTTGTGCTTTAATCCATCAATAAGCAAAACATCATTAATGAAAGAAGAGAAATTCTTACCCACTTTACCTATGGCCACTATTTTTTCTTTTCTATTGTCACCGAAAGTAACAAAGCCTCCATCATACTCATCAAGCTTGATGAAGAATGTTGACTTTCCGGTCATATGCCTAGAGTACCCACTATCCATATACCACATGTTGTCCTTTCTCTTGGATGCTAGGCAAACCTACAAAACAAGCTTAAGTGACCCTAGTATAGGTATCCAAATCTTTTTGGATCCTTTGATGTCAAACCATCTTTTTTGTCCCAAGCCATTATAATCACAAATAATTTTGTAAACTTTATCTCCAATCATCCTTTCACTTATGAAGCACTGAATAGGGAAATGTCCATTCCGATTGTATAATCTACAAAATTTTTGAGTTGCTATTTTTCTAAAGCTTGTTTGGTTTTGAAACCTTATGTTATCCGAAGAGGATGCCATGTTGGTAAAAGAAAATTTTTCAATGAATTTTTCAGATTTGTGAAAACCTAAACCAGCTTTATCATAAAGAGGTTTTTGGCTAGCCAAGAGTTAATTTAAATTATCAGAACTTTGAGCAAAGTTGGCTAGGTCCTCTTTTAAGTCTTTTTACCTCTTTATGCAGCCACTCATTTTTCTCAAAATAATTTAGATTTGCGGTCACAGAATGATGATATTCACAGCTCTTAAGTTCAGCTTTTAACCGCTTGTTTTCTTCAACAAGATCAACAGCAGTTTCGGCTTCCCTTAATTTAGCTTTAAGAAAACCATTTTCAGCTTTTAGTATTTCTATTTGAGACTCAAGATCTTGATTTTTCATTTAGGAAACATTTAATCTTTTCAGAAAGATGATCAATCATAAGATGAAGGTATTTAGTGGAAGGATCATAAAATACTACCTGCTCTATGTGATCGGCCATGAGACAAGTTTGAGATTTGGTTTTTGATTCTTCGTCTTCTCAGTGTCATTTTCCAAGTCTTCCCAAGATGCCATGAGACCTTTCTTCTTTCCTCTTTTCGGCTTGTCCTCCTTCTTCAGTTTTGGACAATCAGACTTGAAGTACCCAGCTTCTTTACAGTTGTAACAGATCACTTTGCTGAAATCCCTCTTTGGCTTCCTTGAGCTGCCTCCTTTGTTTCGTTCCTTTAGTTTCACCATTTTCCTGAATTTCTTAGCAAACAAAACAAAATCATTTTCAGATGAGTTATCGCTGGATTCATCATCCAGAGGTTCAATAACAGATTTGAGAGCAATTCCTTTTTTTGTATCTTTTTTCAAATATGTGTTTTCAAAGGCAAGTAAATTTCCTCTCAAATCATCATAAGTCATAGTATCAATGCCACTGCTCTCAGCTATTACTATTGCCTTGGTTTCCCACTCTTTACTGAGACATCTCAATATTCTCCTCACAAGCATATATTCGGAATATGTAATCCCCATAGCATCCAAGCCAGTGATGATAACGTTGAATCTTTCAAACATTTCATTAATCGTCTCTCATTCCTTCATTGAGAATATTTCATATTCTCTGTTTAGCATGTCTATTCTGGATCTTTTGACTAGAGTTGTGCCTTCATGAGTAACTTGAAGTTTGTCCCATATTTCCTTTGCTGTTATGCATCTTGATACCCATCGGTATTCCTCGAAGCTGACTGCACAGTTGAGCAAGTTGACCGCTTTGGCGTTGAGTTCTACTTTTTTTCTATCATCATCATTCCATTCAGCTTCACCTTTCAGAGTAACCACACAATCAGCTCCTGTAATGGTTGGAAATTGTGGACCTTCCAGGATTATCTTCCAAAGTCTGTAATCTACAGATTGAACAAATATCTTCATTCTTTCTTTCCAGTAACTGTAATTCTTTCCATTGAAGAATGGAGGTCTGTTGCTTGACTGCCCTTCTGTTAGAGTATAGGCCACCACATTTGAGCCACTGTTAACCGCCATCAGGATCTTTTCTCCAAGCTGCAAAGCTTGATCTCTTTGAGACCAAGCTCTGATACCAATTGATGGTAATCAGTGGCTAAGAGAATGGGGGTTGAATCTTAGCTCTTTTTTACTGAATATTACTTTCTGACTTTTAAAGAAACTTTAGGAGATATTTCTGCTTTTTGTCTCATAACAAGTCAACAGACATTTTCTTTTTGTCTTGCAACCGGTTAGGAGATATTTTTCATTTTTGTCTCAACCGCAATAGAAACAAAATAGGTGTAGAAGAGAAAGAGAGAATCACACCCAGAAGTATTATAGTTCAATTGCTAAGTGCAATGCAGCCTACATCCAGTCTCCATCACAACAGTGAACAGATTACAAAAACCAATTCTTCCCTAGGATCTACCCAATCCTACCTGGGACAAATCCAGATTCAATCCCCAAATCTAAACTTGACTTGGACTCCTACCAAGCTTTCAATCGCAAAGTGCTAACCCAACTTGCAAGGGAATCCCTACAGGATCATGAAACACAACATACAGATGTACAAAGAAACTCTGAGACGACATCTCTAACTTTTTCTCTAGTATTGATCACTGTCTTTTTCCTCTCACTGGATTTTTCTTACAAACCTCACCATGTTTGCCTTTTACCATGAGACCTAGACAGACAACACTAAGAAAAAGAAAATAAAATGAACAACATTGAAGGAGAAGAACTCAGGAACAGGAAGCTTGGGTAGCTATGAGAACTCTGTGCTTTTCACTTTCTCTCCTTGATCTCAACCCTTGGCCCCACCCTTATTATAGAAGGGGAAGCTTCCAAGGTTGAAACCGGTTCAACCAAGCCAGCAACATCTTCTCCAACAAATAGTAGCGGTTCGGACAGAGAGAAGAGAGAGGAAAAACCGAAACAAAACTAACATGCATGTACCTCTCTCATCCCTTCTCATCAAGCTCCTTCACTTTGAGCCCTTGATCTTGACTTTGGCTCCAAGAAAGAACTCTGACCCTTGATGAACCTCTGATCCTTGACAGCTCCTTCATTTTCATATTTGCTTCTTCCTCTTCGTAGCTCCAGTAGCTACCTTCTATCTTGGAATAACAAAAATGGAAATGATCTGTACCCACTGCGATCTTCTTCTCTGACCGAGACAGATTTTTTCTTTTCTTGGCATGGAAGATCTTAAAGCTCCTTTTCAAAATCTTACCTTCAATAGCAAAGATCTAGCAACACCATGCTTCGGATCTTCCTTTTGCAAAGGCTATTATCAACCTAGCCTTTTCTTCTTCCATTAGCCTCACTGTTACTTTTCTCTGATAACTTTTACTTGCTTCTTTTCTCTGATTGAAGTGACCGAATGAAAAGAGAGAGAAGAAAGAGAAGAAACAAAACATTCAATGCACAATTAAATGAAATTGAATTGTGAATTTTGATTACCTATGTGAGCATTTAACCAAATTGAAATTTGAGTTCCAGTAACCAATGCATGCATTCAATTTAATTAAAATTTGAATTCCACCGATAAAAAAAAGTGGGTAAGCGAAGAGTGCATCATCAAATTGGACCCCTTTTATTTTGTTTTTAACGTACGGCTTCCTTGGATCATTTTCTCCATCATTTTATTTTATCAAAATGGGCTTGAGATTTGGGCTTATCTCCAATTCAAGTCTCAGCAACTTGAATGATCTAATTTGGCAACAAGCAAATTAATTCATTTATCAGTTTGGGTTCATGTGACTTTGGCCCAATTATCAAAATCTGCACACTAACAAACTCATCATACAAACAATTGGAAGTAAATATTGAAATAACAATTTTCTAATTAATATTTTTAATAATGTTTCATCATAATAATTTAAGTTTTCCAAACTCAACAATTATTAATATAATACGTTAATAATTCATTAATTAATATTATTTAAGATACACTAATTTATAATTTAAATATATAATAATAACTGATTGTTGATATGCATATAGTATCTATTCTATTATATAAAAATCGGATGTCTGTACTTAATGATAAAGCTGACGTGGCATACTTTAGAGAGTGTTTCCCGATTTAATTGTTTTATCTCATTCAATACAATTTATTACACTGACTTAATTATATCAACTAATTAATTTGATTAGATATTTAAATATTAATATAATTAATATAATTTATTATAATTTATTAAACTTAATTAAT
>NC_029793.2:8078383-8079174 GCF_000816755.2 Arachis ipaensis | reverse complement strand
ACAAAATGATAAGAATCATCATTTTTATCGATTTTGTTATTTCAACTCTTCTTTTCTTCTTTTTTTTTTCTTTATGTAAAATTTCTTTTATGGATAAATGAGAAGGTATGTATGAATAATGTTTCGTTGATTGTTTGTTTATAACTCAAAAATATCTCAATTTAAGCCTTATCGTTGCTGATGGAATTGGATGACAATGTGCTCGGCATACTTGCGGCTTAAGAAATCAGGTCATGTGTTCGAGGTGCACCGATGCAAACTTTTGGAGCACTGCCGTTGAATTCATTGTGTAGCTACAGCAAATTATGATATAGTGAAAAAACGTTTATGCATGCATGCTATTCTTCTTTATATATGTATCCCTCTATTTTTACAATTCACATCTTTATATATTAGATTCTTTTTGACATTATTTAAATTTGATATTTTTTTTCTATTTTTACGCTTTTAATCATTTTTTGTCTTAATATTTTGTTCTCATCAATTTCTATATTTTATTTTAGGTTAACTTTGTAGTTCAAATTTAATCATTTATGTCATTAATTGACTTGATATTAACAATAAATAATTTGAAAAAGGTATTTTTTTGAAACAATTCACCTAAATTTAAATTATTACGTTAAACAGATGATGATAAATATTTTTGTATTAAATCTCTTATAAAAGAAACTTATAGAAATGTTATGTTATATGATATAATTTGATTATATATCTTTTTTATCTCCAATCTAAATTATTTGAATTGGCATACTATTTATTTTTAAATTTAATTAAATATCTAAATATCTTAC
>NC_029793.2:8076127-8077959 GCF_000816755.2 Arachis ipaensis | reverse complement strand
AAAGTTATTTTACTTAAAAAAATTGTAAAATGATTATTACTCACTATTTTTAAGTTAAACTTTAATTTTTAGAATAATTTTATAAATTTCTTAATATAATAATTATTTTGTGTTTTTTAAAATATCTAAACATATAATTTTTTTTTTACTTTTATAAATTTTTCCGTGCTTAGCACGGGTTCATACACTAGTTTTTATAAAAACTAATTCACAAACATAAAAACTGTTAGAATATAATTAGAATCAATTAGAATTATTTAGTATATCTGAATATTTATTATAGAATATTACGTCTTTATTATTACGATTCTCTTAATCCCTATAAATACCCTTCTATATTGTATCATTTCACACAATTTGAATAGACAACTTAAACACACTCAATAATATACAAATCTTTTCTCCAGTTTAGTCTCTTGTTTCTAACAAAAACAAAATTATAATTGGATGGAAACCACCTTATTTGCCCTTTTTAAAAAAAATGTTAACTTTAATATTTAATGATGCTTTAATTTATTTTAAAAAACATTATTTTTAAAAATGTATTTAAGACCAATGTTTTTAAGTTTCACAACCAAAGTAAATGAAAGATTTTATTACTCAGCTAGTCCTTATAATTTCGCGAATTTTTCAATTAGATTCTTATACTTTTTTTTTTTTAATTGGATTTTTACACTAATTTTTTTTTTCAATTAGGTCCCTCTTGACAGTAATTGATTTAATTTTATAAGGATCCAACTAAAAAAAATTGGTGCAAGAACCCAAATAAAAAAAAGTGTAAGAACCCTATTAAAAAAAATTTTGATACAAGAACTCAATTAAAAAAAAAAAAATATAAAGATCTAATTAAAAATTTTACAAAATTATAAGAACCAATAGATTAATTAAACCTAAATAAAACTTATTCATAGGTGTTAAGTCCATCAACGCGCCAAAAGAGAAAACAATAAAAATATGCTACTTTAGCCCAAAAAAAAAAAATCTTTTTACTCATGACTTTTAATAATACAGTCTTTTTAGACTCCGCCCAATTATATTTTACAAATATTATTTTTTTTTACAAATTTTTAATATGAGCTCTTCTAATTAGAGCAAAATATCTTAACTAAATTGTCTACGTTTATTGTTTTGAAAGATTTTATTAGTATTTAAAAAAAATTAATTTATCCAAAATATAAATTTTTAGGAGTTTATTTGTCACTTTACTCAATTTTTAATTAGTCACACGTCACACTTCTACATGCTCAATAATGACCCTGCTTTTACATTAATAACTACTGCTATTCGTCGTAGATCAGAGCTCCATTTAAAGGTGGAAGGTGGACCCCAACACTTGTTTAAGTGAACTAATAAGCTAACTACTAAACCAACCCAACTTGATTCACCTATATGTATTTTTTTTTTTGGTGAACAACTAAGTAAAAAAAACAAAAGAACAGAAAAAAAAAGAAATCAGGTTCTTAACAGTAAGAGAGAACAAACCACCTCTGACGGCTGGTGTCAAAGGTGAACCTCATCAGCTCCGCTACCTTCAGATCCTATCTTTGCCAACCGATCTGCCACGACATTAGCTTCTCTCGGGATAAGCTCAAAACGAATATCCCAATCCCTTCTTAACTTCAACTTAAAGATCAGTTGTATCACTTCTTTTTCAAGATATCAGAGTGAAACTTGCCAACCTATAAGTATTTATTATCAGGCGATTTGCCATTTTGTTTTCTTGAATTACCAAAAATTGAAAGAGACTATATGTTTTGTTGTTTGAATTATTGATTTTGAATTTTGTTTTTATTTTTCTATTTTTTCAAAATTACTATATACAATTACACACG
>NC_029793.2:8065122-8075482 GCF_000816755.2 Arachis ipaensis | reverse complement strand
CTATTAAAAAAAATTTTGATACAAGAACTCAATTAAAAAAAAAAAAATATAAAGATCTAATTAAAAATTTTACAAAATTATAAGAACCAATAGATTAATTAAACCTAAATAAAACTTATTCATAGGTGTTAAGTCCATCAACGCGCCAAAAGAGAAAACAATAAAAATATGCTACTTTAGCCCAAAAAAAAAAAATCTTTTTACTCATGACTTTTAATAATACAGTCTTTTTAGACTCCGCCCAATTATATTTTACAAATATTATTTTTTTTTACAAATTTTTAATATGAGCTCTTCTAATTAGAGCAAAATATCTTAACTAAATTGTCTACGTTTATTGTTTTGAAAGATTTTATTAGTATTTAAAAAAAATTAATTTATCCAAAATATAAATTTTTAGGAGTTTATTTGTCACTTTACTCAATTTTTAATTAGTCACACTTAATCTAACTACATGCTCAATAATGACCCTGCTTTTACATTAATAACTACTGCTATTCGTCGTAGATCAGAGCTCCATTTAAAGGTGGATTCGAACCCCCAACACTTGTTTAAGTGAACTAATAAGCTAACTACTAAACCAACCCAACTTGATTCACCTATATGTATTTTTTTTTTTGGTGAACAACTAAGTAAAAAAAACAAAAGAACAGAAAAAAAAAGAAATCAGGTTCTTAACAGTAAGAGAGAACAAACCACCTCTGACGGCTGGTGTCAAAGGTGAACCTCATCAGCTCCGCTACCTTCAGATCCTATCTTTGCCAACCGATCTGCCACGACATTAGCTTCTCTCGGGATAAGCTCAAAACGAATATCCCAATCCCTTCTTAACTTCAACTTAAAGATCAGTTGTATCACTTCTTTTTCAAGATATCAGAGTGAAACTTGCCAACCTATAAGTATTTATTATCAGGCGATTTGCCATTTTGTTTTCTTGAATTACCAAAAATTGAAAGAGACTATATGTTTTGTTGTTTGAATTATTGATTTTGAATTTTGTTTTTATTTTTCTATTTTTTCAAAATTACTATATACAATTACACACGTTATTTTGTTCCTATTTATTTAAGTTTTTATAATTTTTTATTATAAATTTTATCATTTTTATTCCATACAAGTTAATTTATCACAACTCTTTACATGTTGAGTCTTCTCAATATTTAAATTATATTATTTACATGCTTAATTTTATTTTTAATTTAGAAAAATGCATGAGTGATGAAATAGCATCGATAAATGTTGTTGTGCATCTTCTTCTTTATCGTTTTGTCTTACCACCCTTTTTGTAGGGATAATGAGTAATTATATATAATGGTGCATATGCATAAAGGATAGGTATAAATTGTATCATATCTTTTGTTAGTAAACTTTAAATACTTTGATGTAATAAAAGTAGAGGTTGGGAGTATTATTTTCCTGGGGATGGAGAAGTGTCCTCGAAGGCAGAAAAGTGGTGGAGAAAAGGCTGCAATGAAAAATTGGCACTAGAGAGGACATCCATATTGTTGGCGAGCCATGACTTCCTCTGCCATACCCCTGTATATTATCTCTGGCAGTGTACCTACAGAACACAATACTACCATTTTTTAGAGTGAAGGATTTAATAAACCAAGAATAGAGAAGTTGGAACCAATAACTCATCCAAAAGATTTTTCCTGTGGATATCAGTAATCGAATATTATAACAATCCAATTGGTGGAGGATGAAGACAACTACATTGGACTCTGAGTAATACACACCAATATTTTGTTGCATCAGGGTACAAAGTTGCCTATAATTTCTTGCACAGCCCAATCAAAAGCTGCCTAGACTCCAGACAAAGCTTCTTGTGGAAGAGGATATAGAAACTCTTAATCCCTCACAAGATAAAGAGTTTTCTCTGGAAGTCGCTACATGACCGCCTCCCAGTTTTACAAAATATTCATCGCAGGTTTCCAGAAAACATCGAGGGAGTGCCCCGTCTGCCACAGGGAAGAAGAATCAACCTCCTATTGCTTAATCTATTGTACCGAAGCTCAAGAAGTGTGGAAGAGAACGCCTATTAACTATTTATTACCGCTGCAAAGAACGACGACCTTTCGAGAGTGGTAGACACGTATAAAAGAAAAGATAGCACAATAGCACCATGCCGATTTTGAACTTAATATTCTTGTTATCACCTGCTGGAGTGTCTGCAAAAGCAAGAACCTGAGAGTATTCAAACAAACCAACAGAAGAGTGAAGCTATGAACGAACTTCAATGCTACCACAGAGGAGTTTGAGTCATAATTTTTGAAAGATCTTCTTTAATTTTTTGTTATCCTTTCAATTATTCCAAAACTACGTTATTATTGCTTTTTACTATTGCTGAGCAATTTATAAGAAATTCCCAAATTCTAATTTTAAGTCCACATTTAAACAATTTCAATTATTTTAGTAATAAAATAATACATGTCAGTGTCTTTAGAAAAAAGATTTTTTTATTCTTTATAAAAAAAATTTATAAATTACTTTAGACCAATAAATTTGTAATCATTGTAGGCAACTATAGAAATTTATATGAATTTTTTCAAAATTACATTTAAACGCAAGGACTACACGTAATATTTAAAACAATGGCATTTAAGGTGAGAGGAATCTATTTGTCCTAATTTTTTTTTTACGATGGACACACAACTTTCTCAATGACATCATATAGACACATAGGCACATAACACGCTAAATAAGCGCTATATAAGTGAAAGAATTCATCTATCATGCGTTCTAAATAAAAGGGATTTTGTATTTTTCAATTTTCAAAAACGAATTTGTGCTCGAATTAAAAGTTTAGAGACTAATTTGTCCTATTCTCATTTATATTTTACTTAATTATTTTGGAAAAAAAGATTCGGAAGAATCAGGTTCGAGAAAAGGAATACTTTTGCTGTGTCTGACACACACACAACAGAAAGAAAGAAAGATCCAGTATTCAGTGTGCGCGTCCAACGAAGCCGATTGGTCTGCTTAGCAATGGTGGTTGCTCCCTCCATTCGGCTTTTCCCACCTTCCTTCTCCTCCATTCCCTTTCCTCATCGCTCTCCCTTTTCTTCCCGTTGGCGCTCTCCTTCTTCCGTCTCTCTTCTCCTTCCCATTCACTCTCGCCTCCAATCCAGTAACTATCTAACTAACTACTCTCCAATTTTGTTCCACTTATTTATTTATTTATTATCATAATTTGATTGCATGATTGTACTCTGATATTATTTAATTGAAGCTAGAACTATGCTTTTGGATTGTTCGGACTCTTAATTTGATATGGAATTAGGTGAAATTTGTGTTGATTTTTTGCCTTTATTCTATTTGCTGCTGCAGCTTCCGCAAATGGAGATATTGGGGTTGAATTACCTGGTGATCAGGCAGAGATTATATTCATGGGGACTGGAACCAGTGAAGGGATACCTAGAGTTAGCTGCTTGACTAATCCTCTGAAAAAATGTCCGGTACAATGAAGAAAAAAAAAATCTTTTTGGTAAAAATAATTAAGATTTTGCTGCAATGGAAGTGAATGTTTAGGGTTTTGTTAAGATTTCTATTTTTCATGATTGTTGTAGGTATGTTCAAAGGCTGCTCAGCCGGGCAATAAGAATAGGAGACTTAACACGAGCATCCTTGTTCGTCACCCGGGCTCCTCAGGAACTCACAACATTCTTATAGATGCTGGAAAGTAAGTTTTTAGTCTGTGTGTGATCTGCAATTATGTTAGATTATGGATTAGGATGAGCTTTTTACTTATTTTGTTTTGATGTTAGTCCAAGTATACGATTTCATGATGGCGTTACATTTGTCCCATCACCAAAATTTAGAATGTTTTTGAACATATAAAGACTTGCTGGAACATATACTGGATTACAGTAAGCAGACAATAGATGATTTAGTTAAATTGTTTGGGATATTTTGATGCAGCAATGAATCATAATAAAACTTTAGACCTATGCAGGTAGTAATTAGAATAAGTGAGGTAACTGTTGAGAACTTAGGTTGGGAATATAAGGTGTTCCCAATGGCATTCAGGGACGTGTAATTACAACTTTGATGGACACTTGAGAATTGAGATATTGTGGCATGCCACTTGCAGTTGCTGGAAATAAGTGCGTGATTTTAGGTCCATAATGGAGAGAATTGTTGGGGTAATGACGAAGAAGTATAGATTTTTATGAGAGGGGAAGTGGAAAGCAGGGACGAACTAGAAAGTTGGAAAGCGGGGAAGGAGCCAAGAGTGTACATAATATAGAAATAAAGATCAATACCCTGGAAAGAGGATTGGATGAACCTGATGCACTTCTGTCGTTAATGTTCGTGGCTGGAGTGATGGCTGATATTTGGTTTGGTCTTCTTGGTAAAGCAAACAAACAAATGATTGGAGAACAAGAGATATTGTTCCATGGGGTAGGGTTTTCTTCATCTATATTGTGTTAGACTAGATGAAAAAAAGTGTATTTGTAAAGGGTGGCTTTACTACTCCTGCATGGTCAAATTTGTAGCTTTCCTTCAAACTGCTTCCAGTATATATTTTATTATATGCCAAAGAAACTGAAAATTGATCTATGAATAATTGAAGAACGTTCAATATTTCTGGCTTTCTGCGATAGAAAAGCCTTCAATGAATTGAAACACTGAATTGCTAGATCTACTTTGATATCTACAATATGCATGTTCCTTATAGAATTGTGAGTGTCAATGAATTTTCCTTATGTTATAGTCTTTGATATATGGATATTAGTTAGGTTTGAGCTGTCTAGTCATTATATATACATTCTGTGTGTTAGGAAATACTGACTTCTGAACAGGTACATTTAAGTTTCTGAAACTGTAGTTCTGATTTTAGGGCATTTATAAAATCTGTTTCAAGGAAAAGCCCGACAACATTGTATCATGTGCTCGGTTCATTTGGGTGTTGATTACAATTTATTATTATTGTTATTGCAGATTTTTCTATCACAGTGCTCTGCAATGGTTTCCTGCATTTGGGTTAGTTCACTTGTTAAATTCTTAAGCTGTTTCTATGTAGTTATTTGAGATGCATTCTCTTTTTGTCTGCTTTATTTCTTTTCCTTTGAAGAAAGGGTGTTTTAGAGCAACGATTGAGTTGTCTCCATGTGACCTCAAAGTCACAGGTTCAAGCTTTAGAATTAGCCACTCGTGCTTGTATCAAATTAGGCTGCCTACATTACCATTTAGATGTGACTCTTCTCCATACCCTATGTAAGACAGGATGCTTTTCAATAGACTGCCTTTTTTATTTATTTTTCTTAGGAAAATTAAGGGAAATTTGAAAATATTATACAAAATTAATAATGAGGGTAAATAAACTGGTAAGTGGGTAAAGTATTCGAATAAGGCATACGAATAGTGGCATTTGGTAAGGTTATTATTCAGTGTCAAGCATGGGAGCATGAGTAGTGGTTTGTGTTATTACCAAATAGTCAAATACCCATGCAAAATAAAGAGGGATAATCAAATAGCTAGATTGTATTTTGATACTAAACAGTTTAAGAGAGAATACATTAAAATACGAGTACAAATTTTCTGTCATAGCAGCAGTGGCATTTCTTCTTGTATTAATGCAGTTTTTCTTTCTGTTTTTCTTGTTGTTCAATTGTTTTACTTCGCTTTTTATCTCTCTTTAACTAGTGTTTTTTCTTTCAGGATAAGAACACTTGATGCAGTAATTATCACTCATTCACATGCAGATGCCATTGGAGGTCTCTGACAGTACTTTCTAGTCCTCTCTGGATAAGTAATATCAACATGAAAAGTCTAATGTTTGCTTCAAATAATAAGTCTGCTTGGTCATTTAGATCTGACCCTGCTTCTATCTTCTTCGAAGGTCTTGATGATCTTAGAGATTGGACAAACAATGTTCAGCCACACATTCCAATATACGTGGCCAAGCGTGATTTTGAGGTTCACTTTCCTATGCTTCCCTTCTAAAATTAAAATAGTCTATTTTACTTTCTGCGTGTTATTTTTTGTGTGTTTGACTTTTGGAATAAAGAAGATGGAATAGCCTCTTACATCTTTGCAATATATTAAAGAAATCATCATTTCATTTCATGAGAATTTTGTGATGTATTGACACTTGAAATTGCTGCATTTGAATCAGCTTGCTTTCAACCTTAGGTTGTTGACTATTCAAGTATATATATCTAGTCTTAATGCTTTCTCTGGATTTCTTGTGGAAGTTATGCAACTAATTATATTGAAGGTAAAAAAGATTTATACAGCAACTGAGTGAGTCTTTTTCAAAGTTTAGGAGGATTCAAATTTTGTACTATACTGTATCTGGCTTTCTTATCCTACCTGAAAGGAATTTGTTCTGAAACCTCAAATACAGCAGTCTTCTGACAAAATGAAATTTTCCTTTTCTATAGTCTGAAGGTCAGAGTTGTGTCAGAAAATTCTGTCAAATCTCTTACAAATGTTATCTTTTTAAATCCAAGTGTTCAAATATTATTTCACCGTGAGCTTTTGAAATCAGACATGGTTGGGATTTGGGAAGTTCCACATCACATGTGATGACTTCAAAAATACCCTGCACTTTTAAGATTATTGCATTACTTTAATTAGTGTAGCAGCACAAGAAATGCTTTAGGGTAGAGTTTTAAACCTTTTTCCTTCTCAAATATTTTAATTTCAGGACGGAGCATAATAAGCTTGACTTGTCCTTTTTGCATATTTACTTTCCCTTATGCTGTGGATTTGGAGTTCCTCTTCTGTTATCCTTGAGAGGAAAAAGAATGAAAGCTCATGGCTCATTTTTAATGAGTAATGACCACCTGACTCATTCACCACGTGTTACTTGAATGAACAACTATTGAGATATGTCTTGAGGATTTTCTTTTAAGAATTCGTTACACTGAAATATGCAGGTGATGAAGAATACCCATTATTATTTAGTAGATACTAGTGTCATCACAACTGGTGCTGCTGTCTCAGACTTGCAATTCAATATTATATCTGAAGAACCATTTTCTGTACATGGACTGAAGGTCAATCTTACTAAAATTTGTAATAGTTCTAAGTTTGTTTCTTAGTCCTTTATAAAGAAATCAAGTTGTAAAATCACTTTTTTGAAAATCTGGCACAACAAGATCCTTTATCTTCTCACTTATCGCTCAATTAATTAATTGATTTCTGGCCATGTTTATGTCTTGTGCATGGTGTGGCTCTGATTTTCTTTGATTGTTGTAATTACAGATTACTCCATTACCAGTGTGGCATGGCAAAGGTTACCGATCCCTTGGATTTCGTTTCGGTAATATTTGTTACATAAGGTAATGCTTGTGTATTGACTATAAGCAGAAAAGTTCTTGCAATTCGGTCTAGTCCATCAATATATATGAGCTGATTCTTATATCTAAATATGCAGTGATGTCAGTGATATTCCAGAAGAAACTTATCCACTTTTGAAGGATTGTGAAATTCTAATATTGGTGACTCACACTACCATCCTATCTATCATGTCACAATCATTGCTTCATTTTTAGATTAAATAACAAAAACATATGATCTACAAATTTCTCTGTTGCTCATATGGTGTGTGATTTATACAGGACGCTCTACGGCCTGATCGCTCCTCTGCCACACATTTTGGACTTCCAAGGGTAACCTCTTACATTTGTTAAATTTTTCTTGGAGAAAAGAAGTAACGTTAATGTATATATGTAGGAATATAAACAAAGGATGAGAAGCGGATTAGTTAGAGTCTTGAAATTTGTGAAACTAGTGTTTGGTTATTGTCCTGAAACAAAGGAGACAAGATGTTAGGAACAAAAACATTTCTGGTCAAAGGGATGGAAACAAATATTTTGTACTTCCAAAGCAAAGGGACATTATATGTTAAGTTAATTTATGTACTTCGAAAATAGGAGGGACGTGAAAAAAGTATCTCTGCCATCCTACTGTCTTTGTCCTCGTCGACGGATAACTCTTCCAGGGTTCTTGGCAAATGCCACCAATGAATTATACAATGTAAAAATTCTTCTCTTTCTAAGTCCAGTTCTAACAGTATTCTGATCTTCCGGATTTCAGGCGCTAGATGAAGTCCGAAAAATTCAACCCAAAAGGACACTCTTTACAGGTAACATTGATTAGCCTGAGCATCCTTGTTAGGAGAAATTAACTTTAAAAATGCTGGAAGTCAGCATTCCATTTTCCATGTAATTCTTTTTAGCTCAATTATGTTCAATTTCTCCTTGTTTGGCAATTTGAAGGTATGATGCATCTGATGGATCATGAAGAAGTGAATGACTATCTTACAAAATTATTGGAATCTGAGGGCCTTGATGTACAATTGAGCTATGATGGGCTTCGTATTCCAATCACAGTTTAGCTTGCAACCATATTCTCATTCATATAGAAAAAGATCAATGTTGAGATGAAGATCAGTACAATTTTTTTGACAATATGAATAAATCAACCCTGCAGACTCTTGCAGCTATTTAACTTTTTTTCCCCTCTTTTCTGTTTTATTTCCTCTCACTTTTTGAATCTGTGTGCAAGTGTGTGTCAAACAACATTAAGGATGATGGCACACATAAAAATAAGTGGGAAATGTTAGGAAATTAATACTTTTGGTAGAAAAAAAATATGAGTTAGTTATTGTTAGCTCAAATGTGAGGCAAATACAAGGAAAAAATGTTAGTCATCTAACATTTTTCAAAATAAATTAAATGAAAGATTTAACAAATGTTTTAGTAAAGTGGGGTGACATAAATGGCAGATCATGTAAAATTCAAAAACCTCAAAATTTAAAGACACATGAGATTATAAAATTTGAAAACCTTATGGCTGCATTTGTTATTTAGAACTAGGCCAAAACTGAGTATTGTGTTTGGTGATTAGAGACTCAAATTAAAATTTTATTTTCGGGACATAAAATTTCAGTTCTTTCAATATCTCTAAAAAATAGAGACACAAGATATTGAAATTTTTAAAAATGAAATTGAAACTTTTATAATATTTCTTTGCAGAAATATTTTTATTTAACTTTTTAAATTTTGAATCCACCCCTCAATCTCTATATTTATCTTAAACCAAACATAATATTAAAACATAACTTAGTCTATCTCTTAGTCTCAATTCTCCTTTCAAAGGCAGTCTAGATGTTGAAGTTGCCTTCTACACAAAGTGTTCACAACAAGCAACAGCCATGGACTATGCTCCAAAAGGTAATAAAACGAAACTCATTTTAGATCAATGTTAATAAAAATTCGGGAAGAATAGTTTTTGCAAATTGGATTTATTGCATTGTGTCAACAATGATCGCATTATCATCATTGAATTTTAATGTGCATTGAACTCTAATAGATAAATTATTCTAACTCTCCCTCAGCTTGAAATCTTTGTAATGTAAAAAATCGATATTTACTTTGTGATGTTTAAATAACATGGGGCATAACATTCCTAGACGACGGAAAGGTCGTGTCCGGTTACATTTGATTTGGACAGCAAAACTTTCACTATGTTGGAATTAGTGCTTTGACAATGACAATAATATTATTGCGGTCGTAGATTTGGTTGCCACATTTGCTATATTGTAAATGGAACCGTAGAACATTGCCATAATGGTATCTACTTTGTTAGGTATCACCTTACACTTTCCACATCATAAAATTCATGTTGCGGTTCCAAGTCCACAATGTTTTCTATCCACCGGTCAATCAAACTAATTCAAGATATTTTTAGTTTTACTTTCATGAAATTTTCTCATGTGCCTTTATCCAATGGAAAGATTATCTTTCTCGTTAATACTAAAAGGATTTCCTTCTTTAGTCTTATTTTGATAAGAATATTTGTATTTTTATGGAATGTATACTACCATTTCTATTTCCATTGATTTCTATATAAATATGTTAAGCAATAATATAACAATGTCTCTAATAAGAACTGATATTTAGATAAGATTTAGTTTTTGTCATATAAATTCAAATGTTTTCGAACGGGGCATTTGCGACGGAACTCCATGGATAGATGATTGAGCATGTGACTTGTGAAAATAAGCGTTGATAAGGAAAAATGGAAAATTAATAAATCAAATCAGCACTCAAAAGTATGGCATGAAAATTATAAAAGGATTATTGCCACCCATTTGAAAGGATGCGACGTCCTCCTTCTGCCAGAGAAGCATATCCTTATCTTTCTTTCCTTTTTTATATTATTAATAGCAAAATCAAATTTTTTTAAGTAATAATTAATCAATATTTATTTTTTTATTTTTAACATTTATTCGATCAATATTTTATTGGCGGATTACTAGACAAAAATTTAGTTCCTTAACAAAATTGAAAAACTAGTTACTAATTAGTCAACTGCATAAAAATAGTTATTAATTAGTCTATGT
>NC_029793.2:8061670-8064752 GCF_000816755.2 Arachis ipaensis | reverse complement strand
TGTAAATAATTTAACTAAATTGGAACTATATTTATAATCAAATATGAATAAAAATATAAAAAGTAGTGGTAATTTAAGTTTGATGTTCATAAAACTGTTTGATTTCTTGCTGCAAAAGACTCGATTGTTACACCCTAAAAAATTTGATTATTTTTATGGTTGATTACACATACGTGATAGTTAAAAACTTATAATTTTTAGTGTTGGAGCATTTTTTTTTTTTTGTCTTTTCATAGCAAATCTAAAAAGTTATAAAAATTGCTATTATAATGTATTAAGGAAAAAGTAAGGTTTCGAAAATTGGACTCATCATTGAACTGGTAAGATTGAAATTTCAAAAATTTAAAAGTTTGATTAAGATTAAGCTAGATTAATTTTTTTTAAATTAGAAGTGAGACTCGAATCCACAATTTCTAAATAAGTACAGAAAAATTATGCCACTTAAATTATAATTTATTAATACTTTAAGTAAATTAATTAAATAAGATATAATGAGATAATATATTTCTGTATAAAAAAATATTTTCCTAAAAACATAAATACTTAACCATTTTCCAAACCCAATTTTTACAATTGAATTTTTGTTTGAACCGAATTGATTAAGTTTTCGATTAATCTAATTGAACCAGTCGGTTCAATTCAATTCCTAAAATCATAAAATAAAGAATTATGAGTCAAATAAAAAATTTCAAACTTAATAAAATAATGTACCGAAAGTTAAGTATAATAAATTGCGAGCTCAACTTTAAAATAAGTATATCCTAACTTAATACATTCATAATTATTAATACAATAACATCAATTAGGGATCATAATTTATTTATGAACCTGATTTTATGGAGGCTTTTAGAGCTTGCTTACGTTTCTTTGAGCTTGACGTTTTGTGTGTGTGCGTGTCTTTTATCTACGGTATTTTCAATTCAGCAGATCGATGATTAATTTTTTATAAATCGAAATTTTATTTATGAATTTGCTCTTGGCTAATGAGTTTTACTGTATGTACAAAATAAAATCCGTGCAAATAAGATTATTACTTCACCATTCCAAATTAGCTGTTGTGTTTTTCGTTTTTTTTTTTAATTTGCTTCTTAAAAATAAATAAACAAATAAATAGAAGGATTTTAAATTTACAATACAGTGAATACACTATTCTTCGATCATTATATTAATTATAAAATAATAATTCAGGCGAAGGAGATAGGGACGCGATCGTTCTCTCCATAAGTCGTTTTCACTTTTCAATTTTTCATGTCTGTGGGATGCAATTCGTCAAAGGCTATGCCAACAATAATAATTTAATGTAATCACCTTGTGATTATGCTAATATATAATGACATATCAATATGTAGAAAGTAAAGGTGTACATGGTTCGGTCCGGTTCGAAAATCTAACTTGGTTTTGAATACTTTAGAGATTAATTTAGTGTGATTTTATCGAGTTTAGAGTTGGGTAAGGGTCTCAAAAATAGACCCGATTATTATTTTGGATCGGGTTCGGGTCATAGCTCGGATCACCTAAATTCGGCCTGGTGGTCCGGTCATCATACACAATTAATATTTTGTATTATTAACGATGGATAATGGCTATTCTTATGTGGAATTTAAATATTGTAAACTTTAATATTTTGTGTTATTAGTCATTATAAGATTATAAGTTAATGTTTTATGTTTAAAATGCATAAGACTTTAGACTAATGCATAATATTGTGTTATTTGTATTGATTTAAATATTTGGTATTATTAGACAATATTAGTATTAATTATGGTTATGCTTTAATTTTAGAGAAAGATTGGTTCTTGTTATTTTTTTTAAGTGAATTTTACTATGTGAATTGTGAAATAATTGGTGGAGATTAAGTAATTTTTACATGCTAAAGACCCGGTTTTAATTTTCACCCGACCCAAAAGTACGTAGGTTTTATCGGGTTTAAAATCGGGTTAGAGTCTAAAAATTAGGTCCGATCTATATTTCAGGTCGGATTTGGGTTAAGTCAAATCCGGTGTAACCCGACCCATGTACACCCCTAGTAAAAAAAAACTCTAGTATATGACTAATCAAAATGCAGTACAATAAAAAATCAAATACTATATTTCTANNNTGCATAAAAAAAATTAGAGAAGGATGTTGGGCTACCGTGGTTCGACTACGAGAGAAATTTCGAAAATGAATCAAGCGAGAGAACGTAAGATGAGATGATAATATATCCAACTCAAAATTTTAAAATTTCAAGTTAATGAGTCCCTCATTTTATAAACTCTTTATTCTTTGTTACTTTTTTTGATATGGAACTAATTTCATACACTCCTCGTACATACAATATTAACAAATGACACATTCATGCATTTGAATTGGCTCTTCTCATTTGATAATTGGTATATTGTTGATGCAAAAGGTCATCAGTACTACATGTGTAGTGTAGGAGGCAACACTTGAAAGTGGAAGGAAAATACTTGTTATAGAAAATAGACAAATGAGCGTGGAACCCACATGAATGGCATCATCATTTTAAAAGTAGGGGCCACTTGTATGATCTGCAGCTCTCATGTCCTCCACACTTGGGTCTTGTGTACTGTCCCATGACATTCATCTTCAAATACAAATGGAGGAACAAAAACATGGTAAAAAAAAAAAAAAGCCAGACACAAATGTTAAAAATGTGTGTAATAATAGTTAACATTTGAAAACGCGTTAAAAATTGTGAAAAAAATATTACTTTTTAGAGTAGCAAATATAGAAAATTTTTAAAATAAATTAGAAAAATGTTGAAGTCACATAGTAGCTAGAATCTCGATTTAACTCTTAAAATCTTCCGATATTACGATTTTAAATGAGTTTATCGATTTTACAAAATTTGTACTAAGTCTGACGATTTTACATTTAAATCTTATTAAGATTTTACGTTTTACGTTTTTTATTTATTTTTTATTTTTCACGTAAAATCTCGATTTTAATTGATTATGAAGAGACTATGTCATTTGAGTTATAACTCATTAGCAGAGTGTTTGTTTGTAATAACTAATTTAATAATATATATTTTATAATAATAACTAATTTAATAATTAATTTTTTATATACAGTATAG
>NC_029793.2:8060449-8061621 GCF_000816755.2 Arachis ipaensis | reverse complement strand
ATAATACTTATATCGTTGGCACAACAAATAAATGTTCATATTTGATTGCTAACGACATACACAATAAAATTTATAGAAAAGTCTAAGAGCCAGCAATTTTGTTAAATTTTGGTGAGCATGTAACCAGCAAAGAAAAGTAAGCTATTAGATGAAATATCACACCAATCTTACATTAATCTCATACCATTAAAACCATTATTAATGATTATTTGATGGCTATAAATCACAAAAGTTACTAGCCTAACATTCTTAAAAATTTATTACTCGTATTTGATTTAACATTGTCCGGTAATGTGTGGTCACAAAGCCTGTTATCAGCTATTGAGAAACACCGGGAATCAATGTCTAAGATGCGTATAACATATCGGCATTGTAATAGTATTCGGTTGAGTGTGGAGAAATAAATTGAAACCGATACATACATGGAGTCAAAGGTCATACCCTGTTTATCTTTTATGAGTTTAATGATCAATTCAGTTTTTGAAAATTTTGATATTTTATAAAATATATATTAAAATAGTATCTAAAAATTTATATTACTGACAACAAAAATAATTTTAAAACATAAAAATTACAAATAAATTTTTTTTAGGTTTATCCATTGTTGATATATTTGAACATTATTTTTGTGATGAATTTTTGGATATACTTGGGTAGTCTCTGCCAATTTGATATTATTCCAAAGACTACTTTATATCTCCACCAAAATGTGGTCATGATATATATCATACTAGGTAGATATGAGAAATCTACGGATAAACCAGTTGGAAGTTTGAAACCACATTCATGATTCATGGATGGGAGTAAGTGGGAACCGATTATGCAATACCCTCTTAACAAAGATATATCTTTTCTGGCTCTCTAGAAGCAACTAATAACAAACCATTTTTTTACACCCTTTTATGAATTCAGTTAGTGGCTTCAATTCATGGAATGCTTAATTGAGTAGATATTCCGATTCTCTCCAGCATCATCATCATCTAAATCTTCTCTCCCTGTTGTGGATCTTTCGGTCTAAATGGTTATCCGTTTTAGGGTAAATCTGGAAAAAGAAATAAAAATTAATCAGCAATATAACTTTTAAGAGTTTAATTTTCATATACTCACGGTGTAGTGTAAAACATCATATAATTACAATTGTTTTTTTTGTAATCATTTAATTATTTACATAG
>NC_029793.2:8059992-8060423 GCF_000816755.2 Arachis ipaensis | reverse complement strand
ATAGGAACCACAACTCTAAATTCTATTACATGAATAATTAAGCTAAGAAAATAATGAATTATTAGAAAACAAACACTTCCACTTCTAGCAAAATAGTTTTACTTATATATTCTTGATTTCGGAGTCAACATACTTGAGCGCGTATTTATTTTGAATTCTTCTAAATTTTAAATTTTTATTTCAGAGAGTAAAGTGTAATTTTTTATTCTTAAATAATTTTTTTATATTTTTTTTGTTTTACCTATGAAATAAATGATAAGAGATCACACCCTACTCTCTAAAATAAAATTTAAAATTTAGAGGATTCAAATCCGTTTATTTCAATGTTATAAATTGCATTCTCAAAAATTATCCTTTCGAAAATATTATATACATGACATGACGAGAATATTTTTTTTTTTGAAAAAATTTTAGTATATTCGTCTGTTTTT
>NC_029793.2:8058292-8059633 GCF_000816755.2 Arachis ipaensis | reverse complement strand
TTTAACTATAAATTTTTTTATCACTATTTTGAAGAGTTTTTTTCAGTAATTTTATATTTAAGATCTTTTCTCAATCTCTCTGATGAGAATCAAAATATTCGAAATATATATAATCCCTAGAAATATCAAATAGCGTGAGAATTATGTTTTATGTCTTGGAACATAATTCATAAAAAAATATTATTTTTAAGTCATTATACTCGAAAATAAGTCCGCAAAAATTTGAAACTAAGGTCCACTGTTGAGTATTGAGGGTTAGCATCATCAAACCAATGTAGTCCACGCAAGACTATTCCAATTTGATTCTTCCAAGTTGAAACTTGAAATTAATAATCTTATATAATTATATTATTCGTAATGCATGCTTTTCATACTGATAATGACTTATAATAAATGAAAATGACATGAGCGACAAATATTGTGGCTGTTAAGATATGGCGGTAATATAAAAGACAATAATGCAACTTCACAACTTTATACTATTTTCCTATACAATTTAAATACTCATTACTTAATTACTTAATTATTACAACTAATTTATCTTGCTTCTTCTATTTAATAATAATTAACGTATATATACAATATTTATTTATTATAAGATGAGAGGTGTCTCTGAACAGTAATATTATTATTCTTAGGCAGCTTTAGTAGATCTATATCTATATATGTATATTTAAATAAGCCATCAAGTTCTTTAATTTGTTTATGATATAATTCAAAGAACCATGCAGAAATTGTCAGAAATTCAGCTTTTTATATAGTCAATAGCTACAATGATATACAATGAAACAACAAATTGTATAAAAAAGAATTAAGGTAGCTAGAGATACCTTTTAGCCATGCTTGTTAGAATTTAATCAATGAATCAATCATATCACTGTAAATATAGAAAGCCGATCGATAGAAATAAGAAACTAGAAGAAGCTAAGGGTCTAATAGTAATAATTTAAAATAATAGTAGAACTGAACTTGACACATACAAAACACTTTCCCCTTCTCATATTTTTCTCTTTCTCCCACTCATCACTACTATTTGTCTATCTATACCTCCATATATTCAAATCATACTACTTTCTCTTTTATCTTTTTATGATGCTTTTTTCAACCCTTTTTTGTGCTTACTTTATGGTCCAAAGGAGAATTACAAGGAGCCAGGATGTGTATAAAATAAGAACAAAAGTTAATTTCAACAACACTGATTCATCACTGCTACATAGTACATACATCACTATTTGTTTAGTGAATTCTAATATATATAGTTTAATATAATTATTTGAAAGAATGAATTTAATTTGATATCAGTGTAAATTGGTATATCAAAATTAAATTTATAATTATATT
>NC_029793.2:8055848-8058199 GCF_000816755.2 Arachis ipaensis | reverse complement strand
TAATTATAATCATACATATATTTATGTAAATATTAAATTAAATAAAAATTATATATAAAATATGAGCATTAAATAAAACTATCAATTAAAACTACCATGTATATCGTATCAATAATACAATTTATTCTGCTTTTAAATCCATGTCAATTAATAAGCTAGATTATTAACTTTTATTGATATTAGTCTACCAAAAACATTTTTGTTAATACAAGGTGTTAAGAGAGTGTGTGTATGTTAGCAGTAGGGTTCCCCTCCTCCTTGTGATTTTCTAATTTCTACTGCAAACAAATTAAAACCCTTCTCATCCACACCTTTTTTTTCCCCCTCTCTCTCTCTCTGTCTATATTTTTTGTTCATATTTGTGTGGCCGTAATTGGATTTTCTCTCATCTTAGCTTTATAAAACTAAACATAATATTTCACTCTCCTCCTCCTTCTCCTCCTAAGCTTCTTCCACTTCTCTTCTCTTCCCTTCTCATCTCTTCATTTCAATAAAAACCAAAACTACTACTTGTCTCTTTGCCTCACTGCCAAAACCACCACTGCCTTAAGCTTAGTGTGAAACCAAATCACTTTCATTCATTCAAGAGAGAGAGAAGAATACTATATATTCATCAAACTTTTCCCTTTCCTTTTTCCCTTTCTTTTCACCCGGATTTCAGATACCATTTTCCTCATTATCAACTATCAAGTATCAACTCTATTACTGCACTTCACTTCTTTTTCCTACTTTTTCTGTTTTCGGCAACCTTTCTCCTCTAGATCCCAGAAACCAAAAACAAAAAGATCTATGGCTCATACGTAGACATATATATATACATAGCTACCATTCTTAGAGGCTTATTTGAAATCAAGTAATTAATTATATGAGCATGATGAAGAGTTTGATATTCCAACAACAACAAAATCAGCAGCAGCAACAAGTGGTGGTAGTGGAAGAAAACATGTCTAATTTGACTTCAGCTTCAAACGAAGGTAATAACAGTGTTTCCTCAGGTACAAGAACTGAAATTGGAACCTTCATGACTCCACCACCAACATCATCTGACACTTCTACACAGCCACCATCAAAGAAAAAGAGAAACCTTCCCGGCAACCCAGGTTCCCTTCTTCTTCCTTAGCTTCTTTTCCTTTCTTTTTCTTGAGAGTTATTATGTAATTAAAGATGTTTTTCTTTTTCCTTCTAATTGGTTCAGACCCAGATGCTGAGGTAATAGCTTTATCTCCAAAATCTCTCTTAGCAACAAACAGATTCATGTGTGAGATCTGCAACAAAGGGTTCCAGAGAGACCAAAACCTACAACTCCACAGAAGAGGCCACAACCTACCATGGAAGCTGAAGCAGAGAACAAGCAAAGAGATAAGGAAGAAAGTGTACGTGTGTCCTGAACCCAGTTGCGTCCACCACGACCCGTCACGGGCCCTGGGGGACTTGACTGGGATCAAGAAACACTTCTGTAGGAAGCATGGTGAGAAGAAGTGGAAGTGTGAGAAGTGTTCAAAGAAGTATGCAGTTCAATCTGATTGGAAAGCGCATTCCAAGACCTGTGGCACTAGAGAGTACAGATGTGACTGTGGAACTCTCTTCTCAAGGTAACTAACTACTATTCTTGTATCATTCAAACTATATAAAATGTGAACATTGAAATCATCGATTAAAATTACTGAATCATCTGTCTTCTGTAAGATAAGATATGTGGTGTTAAGTGGTAAAGATTTGAAGTATATTTTAAGAGCGATGAAAATTTAGATGCAGTTGTTTTTGGTTATTTTGTTTTGATAATTAATTTGTCAATGATATAATTAGTGAGTTTGAAACTTGTGTATATGTTTTGATTTTGGTGGGCTGCTAGGTGAATATTAAAGTTAACTAAATTTTTATGGCAAAAAATGCAGAAGAGGATGACATAAATGCTTAAGAAAATTAAGTAATAATAATAAAAAAAAGAAATGATAAATTAGGAAAATAATGAATGACATGTGAAATTTACTACTACTACTATGAGTTCTAGTTAATTTTTATTCACCACTAGTGTCAGACCAACATCTATACTCTCATTTATGAAGGATGGGATTTTTGAAATCCGAGGTTGACTGAGATATGGTGTTTGAATTATTATTTGAAATCATTTATTATTTATTTATTTTGTTCATTTCTTTCGGTTTCTATGGTAAATTGGTCTCTGAACATATGCTAGAGATATTAGAAGTGAAAATTTATTCCAATAGAGAAAAGTTTTGAAGTCTTTAATATATACAATAGTTTGTTAGAATTACCAATACTTGTTAGCAGTTTTGTTAATGGGGTTGGAAAAAAATTAATATAATTTATGTTTCTAAATTCTAAAATGA
>NC_029793.2:8052368-8055638 GCF_000816755.2 Arachis ipaensis | reverse complement strand
TTGTTTTTTTTTTTTTTTAAATTAAATGTACCACCTAACATGCACTATCCACTCTTTAAGTACTCCCAGATAATTTCCTTTGTTTAATTTTTTTGTTTTTGTTTTTAAATTGGAAAGACAGAGAGAGAGAGAGAGAGAGAGAGAAAGATAAATATAATGGTGTTTGAATAATTTCTGGAGTAGTGTAGTGTGTGAGTGTCATACACAACACAATAGTACTAACACTTTAAGTAACATCTTTCATTAGTTTTTGTTTTCTTGTGTGTGTTTGTTTGTGATTCTCTTTTCTGATATGATCTCTCTTTCTCTCTCTCTTTCTTCAATTACAGGAGGGACAGTTTCATAACCCACAGAGCCTTCTGTGATGCACTTGCACAAGAGACAGCAAGAACCACCACCACCACTTCAACAACAACAATACCCCAACTTCATCATCAATTCAATAATCCCCAAATTTTCCCATTGAAGAAAGAGCCATTACAGTTACACCACCAAAGTTTCAACCTTGTTAGGACAGAACTACCCCCATGGCTTGGAAGTAGCAGTAGTAGTAGTAATACTCCAACCCCATCACAAAATAATCATCAAGGTCAAGACTTTTTGAATCTCCATGAAAATAATGAGAACCCAAATCCAAATCCAAACCCTAACCCTAGGCTTGTAGGTGTTGGTGGTCCCACAATTGAAGGGTACCCTTCAGCTCACATGTCAGCAACAGCTTTGCTGCAAAAAGCAGCTCAGATGGGTGCAACCATGAGCAGCAGCATTGGGCCCCACCATCAAAGTCACGTGTCTGTTAATCCTTCTGCCACTCTTAATCACTTTCCTTTGAATTTGTCCTCACGTGATCACCACCACCATAACCATAACCATATCACCACAACCACCACCACCACTACCACCACAACTGCTGCTCCTTCTTCTTCTTCTTCTCTTCTTCATGATGTCATGATGATGAACTCTTTCTCTTCTGGATTTGAAGCGGCACAGTTTGATGATCCCTTTGGTGGAATTCTTGTTAGTAATAATAATATCACAAAGAAAGATGGTGATGATAATGGTAACGGTAATGGTAATGATGGCAATAATAATAATAACTTCTTGTTGCATGATACTCTTCCAAAGGCAACAACCACCACCGCCAATGACCGTGGTGGTGGCCGTGGCGGCGGTGCAAAAGAAGAGTTGACGAGGGATTTCTTGGGTCTAAGGCCACTTTCCCATAGTGACATTCTCAACATTGCTGCTATGGGAAACTGTATGAATGATCAGCAAAACCTACCTCAAAAGCATTGGTAATTAATTAATTAATTAATTAAGGTTAATTATTAGGTCAATCTTAATGTGTATATGGATTTACTTTTCTTTTTTCTTAATCATTAATATATAATTTTGTTTTATTCTGTTACTTTTTGTATTTAGCTTTTAGTTTTTGTTGATGATATTGTGTAAATCTTCCCAAAGGGAAGGACGTTCTACAATCTTAGTTCCTTAAGTACTTATTTTGGATACTCAATTATGTCCATGGATAGATAGATTAAGAATCATTATTGGATCATCATCAATAGATAGCAAAATAACATAAATTACACTATTTTCTTATCATTATTGAAAGTTAAGAGTTTTTTATAGGCCTAATGGAACCAACATAAAGAGATTTTAATATAGATCCACTATGTAATTTTATATTTTTATTCAATTAAATTATTCATTTGGGCTTTTTCATTTTATTTTAATTTTTTGTAGCAAGTGTGTGAGAGAGTTATTTTACAAATATATAATTAAATATCTGTATAATTTCAAATATTAAGCTTGTTTATGCTTCATTCAATTATTGAGAGTTAAAAATTACAATTTTGCATTGTCTATGAACATAAATTTATAATTCCACCGAACCTTCTATATATGTAGTTATGGGATTTAATTTTTTTTATTCAACTAAAAGATGCATGCCTATTTAAAAATTACACATAATTTTCTTATATATAACTCTTTGGTTAAGTATTGGAACAATATTAGGTACTGGGGAAAGTCCCTACATTTACTATATTTCAAAATAAGATAATTAGACAACAATGATTAGTTTAATTTAGGTGATAATGATTAATTGGGATATAAAAATAAATATAATTGTTGCTTTAATTTGAATCTTATATTCACAATCACAACAAAAACATGAATACAAAACAACAAAACTGTATGGCCACACATGTTTTTGTTAGCAAGAGGCAACAAAATATTATATAGATATAGGTATGGAGAGAAAATATGTCCGAATAAAGTTTGTTAATTATATATTATATGGTAGGGGAGCATATATTATTAAGCATTGGATTCTTCAGAAGAGGGAGCATTCGTTAATATGACAGATGTGCATGCATGTTAGCTTGTAAACTAATGTTTTTTTGTTTTGTGGTTTAATTATAGAAATTAAATGTGATAAGTTAGTTTTAGTTTAATTTATTTCTACTCAGATCATTATCTTAAATTATCATGTTAAGTCTACTAATATATTTTTAATAGCAGCATTTGAAAATTAAAATATTAAAAAAGAGACCTAAGTAAGTATGTCATCTTCTCCTCACTTATATTAAATTACAGTTTTTTCTTTAAAGTATATATACATATCATTAGGGTAATAATTACATGTGTGTTTAAGTAGGAACTTTACAAGAAGAGAAATGCGAGACAGATATGCTTATCCCTAAACTCCTAGCTTAGACTATATATGCTTTTTCACATTATTAAGTCAATGTAAGTAATATATTGATAAATTGAGAATTGATATAGTAATAATAAACAAGCTAAGCATGCATTGAAAGTGGCGTTACCACCTCAACTTTCATTGGTTTTGTAAAGGCAAAACATCTCTGCAGCGAAAGATTCCTCTGAATCCCAATGCTCTTGTGTACTGAGCCTCCATCATACACACATGAAAAGGAAAGGATTAAAAAAAAGGGACAAATATACATAGTACGTACCAATAATCTATGATCCTACCCATATTATTATATTCTCCTACCTTTACATGAGAAGGGAAACTAATAAATTGTGTTTGATTTTTGTTTAAAAATGTCTTTGGTTAATTGATGAAGAAGCTAGGCTAAAGATATAGAAATGATATGGTATAATTGCATGTTTGTCATTTTCATGTAAGTAGTGAGTTATCTTTGTGTGAGATAGGGAAGGTGCAGACACAACTAAACAATGTAAAGGGAAAGGGTGGTGGGCTAGCTAAGCTGGTAGCTAGAGAATATAGATACAGCAAAT
>NC_029793.2:8050578-8051954 GCF_000816755.2 Arachis ipaensis | reverse complement strand
AAAAATATATTAGGTTAAGTTTTTTTATTATATTTAGATTGAATTTAATTTTGATGCACTGTCAGTGTAAAATTATTTTACACATACATTTAATCACATAACACAACATTAACAAAAATAATTATCTTTTAAATTAATCGTATAAATAGTCATCTTAGAAAACGATTGTGATTGTATGCAGGGACAAAGCTACGTACATAAAAAGGGGGCAATGGTCACCCTAATTTTAAATTTTTACATATAAATTATATGTAAATTTCAGTTTAACCCCATAAAATTTTATTTTAGTCTTATTTTATTGTGTAAATATTTTTGGTCTTCTTTAATATTTTATCTAGCTCCTCCCCTGATTGTACGGCTGTGAAAAATATTCTTTGACATGTAAATAAACATTTTTTATTGTTTATTCATATAATAGTATCTACATAGCAAATTCTCTCTTGAGTTATTATCTTGAATTTTTAACATACATAATATAATATATACATGTGTAATCAAAATATAAAAATGTTTGTTTGGAGGTGAAGATAATTGTAACATTATAAATTCATTGTATTTTTGTTCTTCTAAAAATAAAAATAATAAAGAATTACAATAATATACAATTTTTGTCTTGTCTTTATCTTTACACTTATATGATGTCATAATAACTACATACTAATAATAAACTTAGTTAAATATATATAAAATTCTTTATAATAATAATTAACAAAAACATTATGTACTATATTATACTGTTTATATTGGGTGTAGATGTGATTTGTTGGGAGTGCTTTTTGGCTGGAAAAAAAAATCTGAATTAAAAGTCACAAGGTAATAAGAATGCAAAAACAACAATAATAATTAATAAGTGGATATTGGTAGCTCTAAAAGCTGAAAGAGTTGCCAGAATGATTGAAGGGTATTTGTTTGTTGTATGTGTTTTTTCTGTTTATTGATGGGCATGTATATATATTGAGCCATAATCCTAGTTGACTTGTCGTTGTAAAAAGATTATAAAGATGCCTTTTTCTTTTCTTCCATCTCCTTTGGCCAAAATCAATGTCACCTTTTGTGTTTGACTATATAAGCCTCCATCACTTTCTTCTCCAACTCATCTATATATGTAGTGTAATTATGTATGTGTGTTTATCTTCACCTATATATGATTGGACCAGTTTCTACACCCTGTGTGGGCTTTTTTTTTCTTTTACTAAAGATAAGGAGATTCGAATTCGCGATATTTTAGATGAGTATGAAAAGACTATGTCATTTGAGTTATAATTAATTGGCGTGTGGGCTTATTCTTGTTTTAATTTCCATGTATTTCATATATTAATAAAATTATAATTTAAAAAGATTTTCAAAATGTTGCATTAGTATATAACAATTTATTA
>NC_029793.2:8044245-8050522 GCF_000816755.2 Arachis ipaensis | reverse complement strand
TTTATTAAGTTACTGAGACAATACTATATTTTATAGGAGAGAAAAAAAAAAACAAAGTATTAGTTAGTGTCTTAGTGAGATAATATTGCATTATAGACACTATTTGATTTTATATTCATATGAGCATTATTACCCACCATATACTATACTACTCATTTTTGCTTTGATATGAGTGTTACATAATTATCAAAATCAAGTTGGCAATCAATATTCTATCAAGGAATTGTATTGTTAAAATATTTTTTATTAAAAACACACACATATTTATATATATATAAAATTACATGTATATTAAAATCAATCACTAAGTGTGTGTTTAGATTGTGGTTTGTCAAATTGGAGTTTGAATAAAAGTGATTTTATAGAATTGATTTTGGGTAGAAGTAACTCAACATGATTTATGTTTAGCAATTCTTTATCAAAATTGATTTTAATAAAATAAATATTGTTTGGATAATATTAGTTAAAATCACTTTTAGATAGATAATTACTTAAAAGGACATGACATTAAATTATAATGTTATAAAAAAATTATAGAGAAATAATAAGAATTTTATAAATAATGCAATAACATGTATAAAAAATAAAGTTGGTAAAAGAAAAATAAATGTTGAAGGTAATGCTAAAAGCACGTTAGTGCAACGGAAAAATTAGAAATTATTACTTCTTGTAGACGTGATTTTATGAAAAAAATTAAAAAAAATTAGCCAAATAAAAAATTGAAGCTTTCAAAAAGTTCTAACGTACTTTTTCCTTCAAACGTAATTACCAAACACATCCTAAATCAATTTATACATATTTATTTACATTCTTTTAACTAAATAGTCAATCAATAGAATAATTAAATTTATAATAGATCAATAATAAAACTTGTTTGCATTTGTATAATAATTTTTTTATATGCTTAAAATCTCAACTTAATTTTGGTTCAAAATAGAGTAAAAAAAGGACAGGTGTGTGTGAGGGCATGAATAAAGAGAAAGAAATGGAGGGAAATGGTATTCTGATTTTGATTCACATGGGTTGCTGTTAACATTTTCAGTCATCTATCCTATTCGTATTCCTCGTGCTCTTGTCCGACACCAACCTCAATTTTTTTGGTGGTGATCTTCTCAATCTTTTTTAATAATTAAAAGAATAAAATATAATTATTTATTATTAATTTTATAAGTAAGATTTAAAAAATATAAAAAAAATATTAAAAAATAAAAAATTACACTTTCTTTCTTTGATTATTAAAAAAATTAAAAGGATCCATTTTTTCAAACGGCTCCACTCTCGCACTCAAAGTACTGCTACAGTGCTACAAACTACGCACTACTAAATTCTAATTGAGATACATGGATAGTCAAATGTTATAACTTATAACTCCTTAAAGAGAAAGTATAGCAACTCAATTTTAGTCAGCTAATATTAATTAATTTTAGTATTTAAGTTTATAATTTAAAATAAATAAAATAATTTTTAAAAAATTGACTAATATTAACTAAAAAAAGTTAATTACTTAACATCATAGTTGTTAGAATCGAATCAGTGATCGAACCAGTTAAATTATTGGTTCACTGATTTATTAGTTCAACCGATAAATTATTGGTTGAACCGATAAAACCGATCTCATGTAAATATAAAATATAAAATAGTTAAAAACTTAAAATTAAAATTTGAAATACATATTTTCACCAACATTTTATGAAGAATCAAGTCTCCACTTCTAAAAATAACTAATATAAAAAACCATAAAATTTATCAGTAATACTACAATAGTATCTTAATTTGACACAATAAAAAAAATGATTAATTCACAAAGCCTATTATCTAACTATAATATCAGTAGATTTTAACACTAATATCAAAACAAATAACCTTAATCACAATACTAGCAATAAAATAGATAAAGTAAATTAATAAATTTTTAGTGAAATTTATATTTATATTAATAATGGTATATAATTAAAATATAATTAATTTGAAAAATATAAAAATAAAAAATTAAATTAAATTAGATATTTATGTATACTATATAATTAGTATTTGTCAAATATTGTACTTAGAAGCACAACTTCCTTAGACAGCCAAATGAGTAAACCGAATCGGATTAAAATTCGGTTCATTGATTTTTCAGTTAAACCAGCTGGTCTAGTTCGATTTTTATAACTATGCTTAACATGACTACTTAAACAAAAGAATAAAATATCTTAAAAGTTTTTAAAATATTTTAAAATTATCTTTAACATTTATTTTATTTTAAATTTTATTTCTGATGTTTCAAATATGTTTTAATTATATCTTTAGAATTTAATTATTGAGTTGCTAAGACAGCATCTCAAAAAGTATATTTTACACTACATAAAATAAACGTTATTAAAAATTTATGTTATAATCTTGACTATTAATATGCAAAAGAGAGTTAGGAGCTTAACCCACCCAAGACTCACCCAAGGATTCCGATAGATTTAGAGGCTTTATTGATGAATTAGAAATTGCAAATCAGTCTCTCATTGAAATACACTGGTGAAACTACCAACTATGGAGGGAGTTCTTCCTCTCCTATTCTAACAGATCTAACAGAAATTTTACAAAAACTAAAACTAACTAATCAACTAGTATTTATAGGCAGCAACTAGGACTAAGACTATTGCCCTTATGGCTGTTAGTGCAGCTCAAAGAGATCAAACAGATAGTAAATTAATAGCAAGCAAGAACTAAAACAACTAAAACTAGCAATTAGACTACTTACCTCTCCTCTTATAAACTAAACCAAACCTGTTTTTATTGTGAATAGATCATCTCAATTTTTTTTTTCAATTGGAAGAATAAAGTGTAATTTATAATCGTTCAATGTTTTCTCTTGGTCCTACCTATAAAATGTATGATGAGAGATAACATTTTATCCTCTCAAGTGAAACAAAAAATTGATCCATTTCCGTTTCTCTTAGATTCTCTAGCAAATTTTGCTAAAGTTATCAACACCTTGTTTAATGTGTAGGAATCAATTACATTTAAAGTGCCTAAAATTCAAGCTATATAGCATAATGTTCCGAACACTGTTCTATTGTCCTTCTATGCACTTCTAGCATCAGTTTCCAACTCCACGTTCTAACTCAATTGCAAGCACAACCAACATTTCCCCCAAAGGTTGCAACTACCATTTTTTTTTGTTACATTTATAGCAATGAAGTTTAAAACTATAACTTCATACATACTACATAAACCCTTCACCACTAGACCATTCCATACTACTTTTAACATTGTGGAAGCCAGCATAATCAACATTAAATAACTAATCATTATGCAAAAATGAAATCGTGTTATTAAGTATTAAAATAAACTTTATATAAAAATACAAACATAAACTGGCACAGGAAAATTGAAAAAAATAAAATAAAATAAATTCACTGCAAAGTCGTCATTTTGCAAAATAAAATTTACAACATCTAAAACACACTACTCAGCTGAGTGTACAGCTTCATTTAAGACTCCATGATTCCATATCTAACAGAACATTTGAAGTGGTTATTATATTCACCATCTGTTTATATCACAATCCGCAAATGGCTCTCTTTGTTCCCATAAAACTCGGGGAAGATTCAACTAATCTACATAAAGAAATCCGGAAACAGATAAAGATACATTATTTTGGAGACTGTTGAGGAGCATCTTTTTGTTCTTGTTTTGATCCTGCCACAGCTGCGGTTGCTGCTGCTGTCATTGCAGCCGCAGCTGCGCCCATTTTTACACCACCTGCTGCCTTCATTGCGCCGGCTATTTTAGCGAATGCTGCAACCCCTCCAACAAGTATAGCTCTCAATGCAACTGTTGGTTTTATTGCCATATTCTACCTGCAAAAGAGCAAATCAGATTGACACCAACTTGCATACTGAGCAAGTTTATTACATATTAGCATAGGAATGCCATTTCCATACACAAAGAAAACCCCGGTTTCCGTCAATCAGCAACATCAATGTAAATGCATGCCAGCAATAAACTATGAACTTTCAAGGATTACTATTTAACCCTCTAAAAATGAAAGGCCTTTCTCATACAAAAAATGTGTACAATAGCAATCATGAAACCATTTTCAAGCGCAATACAAGTATTCACAAAACTTAGTAACTCGCTTAATAGAGTGCATGAAAGAAAGGGTGAAATAAGAAAATAGACACAGAATTAAGGAAGAGTACGGGTGCACATTTGTAACCAAGTGTGCTGAGTTGGCAATGGCACGGGAGTGAGGTTGTTAGAACTTAGAACTATACAGGGTGTGGGAGAGACGAAGAGTGCTGTTAGAAAGCTGAAATAGAATCAGATTTAGGAGAGAGACTCAACATCTAACAGGCTACCACTATTGTACACATTTTCTGTTTTTGCAGTGAATAATACATACCAGGAAGAGGATGAAACTGCCTCTTTTGCTCAAGTCCTAGAGGTTTACTCATTTAATATTTGTTGATTCTCCTATAATTGGCACCTGTTCTTACAGAACAAGTCCAACTAGAGAATTATGGAACATTACTTTTGATTGTATGTATTCTATCCAAAAATTTTAAATTATGATCAAATTTGGTTTATAGAATCATCTGACAAATGGTAGGTCTAAACAATATAAGACGTCATAAAAGACTTATCCCTTTCAGAAGTTGATGGTCTTTAAAACATTACTAGAATTGGGCCATTGACATCAGTTTAAAACCATATTTCATCTTCCTTCGAATGTTGGCCTTTTTAAAGATCTCTCAATAGCATTGAATGGTACACAGAGCCAATTTCACCTGGTATGACCAGGCATGCTTGAAATTAGAGAAAGAGAGTAAAAGGAGTGACTAACTTAATTATGGGAGTCATCTTGTCTATTTATACTGAGGAATAAAACACATTTTAAGACTAACATAAGCCCAAGGCCACTAACACTATATTATATTACTTATTCCCTAACACTTGCTATTTGCCATTCTAATCATGAATATCATGATCTTCAATCAAAAGCAGGGTCTAACTTGAGGGCACAGATGTTGATAAGCTTTGTTCTCTGTTCCTAAATTTTGTATCTTGCTGCAGTTAGAGCACTGAATAATTACTTTTCACTTTAATCCTATCAACACTAATTCTTGTTGGTCCTGTGTGTAGAGCTTTATATTTTCATTGTAACTTCGAGACATTTCTATTCACCAATAATCAATAATCATTACAAGAAAAGGGAATCAAGGTGCCATCAAGAACTCATCAGCTAGTGTGAATTTGATTTTGTCAAAGTTAGCCAGTACTAAAATGGTTTACTTAATGCACCCAGAATCAAAGCTATTCGGTGTTGAAGTTTAGATCAGATCACCAAAGTCAGTTTCAAATTACAACTATAGTTCTTAGCAACTATGACTCTTTTGCAAATAGATAACCAGTATTCCTCCATTTTGGCAACCGGGATGGCTTGCCACAAGCTAAAACAGATTCAACACAAGAAACATAAACTTTACCCCCATTCAATCGATCTATTGAGCTTTATCCTTGCTATATTGACTTGAGGAAAAAATCTCTACAACACCACCAGAGCAGATACATTTTTTCAGTTAACCTACTTCTGCACTAAGCATTGCAATCAATGCATCTCCCTAGATCACAATTTCAGATACGATTGTCTTGCAAGATTTGGACACAATTGTATCGCCCAAGATATGCATGAAGAGAAAGATAAAATGGGTAAGTCTGGCACAGAAGTCGCATAGCTGCCCGAATCAAAATTTATGTAAATTCTGTTGGGAAAGTAAGATAGCATTAGAACTTTTACATATCCCCTCATAAAACTATGTGAAAGGCATTTTCTAGTCATGAATATAAAATTTTGTAAATAAGGTTTCTTCTTCCTCTTCTACTTTGAAGCATAGGCATTTCTAAATGGCTATTTTACTTGTACCGGATACTAGTAGTTGTTGGGCACTTACTATTCAAAGTATTATAATGAAAAAAAAATGTTATATATACCCTCTCGTACCGTACTTTTTGGCAAAAATTTCATAATCCTACTCTTATATGTATAGGGTATGGGTACTGAATCCATATCTATGTAACAGTTTTTCTTCTCCCCTTTTTTTTCATTTCCTAATATCTGATTAGACATCAAGATAGTTGAAGCATGAAGCTTAAAAACCCCCTACTTTTGATCATACTTAATTCACGGAACTCTAATTAGGTATTTAGTTTTGAATTTACAGATGATAAACTATCATAAACAATCCTAACTCCTAACTTCTCCCCCCCCCCCTAATACTTAAACCACTCCAAGAAA
>NC_029793.2:8043932-8044190 GCF_000816755.2 Arachis ipaensis | reverse complement strand
GAAAGTGAAATGGAGGTGGATCCACGTGAAAGATGAAACCTTTGAGGGAAATGTGAAGAGGAAAGAGGACAGTGCAACGACGAATCTAATGCTCGCCCCGCTGTGTTCCTTGCCTTGTCCCTCGGACCTAGATATAAGGTCTGTAATGTTCAAGGTTGCGGTGAGGGCGCAATGCGGCTGCTCCAAACGACAACGTCGTTTCATGTATTGAACAGTATATTTTTTAGAGATAAACAACAAATTTGTCCTTTCCTTGAG
>NC_029793.2:8034169-8043826 GCF_000816755.2 Arachis ipaensis | reverse complement strand
AAGTATAAATATCAATTTTAAAAATTGGATAGGACCGATCGGTCGAACCGGTTGAATCGGAAACCGATCATAAAAATGGTCCGATCCAGTTTGTAAAACCGCTCAATTTAAAACCGTTCGAGAACCGTTAAACCGGCCAGTAACTGGTCGGTCAGATCGGATCGGAAGCCGGCCGGTTTACATAAACGACGTCGTTTCCTTTGTTGAAAGGGAAAAGATTGCACGCGTGACGCGTTATCCACTTATCCCCCACTTCTCCAACTCCTTTCTGCAGCAAATGCCCTAGCAGCCAAAGAAACCAAACCCTAGCAGCCTCCACCAATCGTCGTCGCCGTCTGTCGGAGTGGGAGATTGCTGCCGCCGTCCGTCGCACTCAAGAACTACCGTCTTCGTGCTCTCGGGCCTCTCGCCGGATCCTCCGCGTCGTTTGCTCGCATCTCGCCTCTCTCCTCTGTGCTCGGCTGCTCGCGCCTCCCTCCGCCAGTGAGTGCTCGAGCTGTGCGCGTTGGTTGCTGCTCGTCGTCTGTGGTTGTCTCTGCTCGAATCTGCCTCCCAGTCTCACTCGAGTCTCGTCTCAGTCACTGGCATCTCGTGGTTCGCCTGTCTCGTCGCCGGCGGCAGAAGCAACTCGTGGGGTTGTCTCTTGCTTCGTCGCCTTCCGTGGGGTGGTCGCTGACTCGCCGTCGACCGTTGGTGAGTCCCTGCACCATCGCTTCCCTGTTCTCTCTTCTCCAGATTTCCCTTCTCCCTGTATTTTTGCATGTTGCCGAAAAAATTGCTAATCAATAAATTTGCCTTGTTGCTGATCTAAATGTTGCTGTAAATCGGGACTTTACTAAGATTTGTTAAATTTGTTGCTGTAACTTGAATTTGTTGCTGAATTTGTTGCTTCCTAGTCACAGAATCATAACAGAATGCTCAGTGAGTGCTTGGTTGATTGGCTTTGCTCACTGATTGTATTTGATGATAGATTTTAAATTGATAACTTTTAAATTTTAAATTTGCACTGCCCATGTTACTGATTCACTGTTCCTTCAGTGCTTTTTGTTGTTGTTAATCATTGTGATGAGCTTTGTTAAAATTGGGTTGAAAAATGTTAATCTTTCTTCATTTTTCATTGTTCTTAACTTCTGTTCTTATTAAAAAAATTGCAATTGGTGATCTTTTGATTTATTATATGCTTCATGTTTTTAATTTCACTCTGCTTCTAGGCTTTGAAATCAGTTTTAAGATAACAACATCTTCTGGAACTGCTTTCTGTTGTTTCACTGCCTGATGGGAAAGTAAGATATGATCTAGAATTACGATAGTACACAGTGATGTTTTTTTCATTTGGCTGGACTCAGTGAGACAACTGGGAAATATTCTTGTTTGGTCTGATTAACTAACTTCAATATTTAACCTTGTTAATCATATCTTGTACAATTCAGACAAAAGCAGGGCCTATTTTGGTTGCCATAAATTCCTTCAACAAAGTTCCTCTGTATGATAATGATTATATTAATGATTATATTAAAGCCTACAAGCATAAAAGAATTAAAAGAGCCTGTTTTGTTTTACTTTTTGACTCAATTACGTTAAGGTAATATTGTCTATCTTTAACTTGTGCACTGCAATTATTTTGCATATTTTGATGATTAATTACATTTAGTTGGTGATAGTTTGTGTAGGGTTTTAAATTTGAAAGATATTTTATGATGTTTATTTATAATTTACTTATTATTTTATCATGGAACGGTTTTTTCGGTTAAACCACGGTTAGACCGGTTAGACCAATAAACCAATGACTAAAGCGGTTTGATGACCGGTCCGGTTTTCAGAACCTTGATAAATATAAATACAGTTCACCATTTATTAAAGAGATGAATTTTTTTGTTAGTTATCCATTGAAAAAAAAAAGGTCGAAAAGGAAACCCAGCCTTCGCCGTATCCTCTGCCCCTGATTTCTCTTCTCACTCTGCTGCTGTGATTCCCTCCCTTCCTCTGGCTGCAGCGTTTCTTCGTTCCGTCGGCATCGTCCTCTCACTGGTATATTTGTTGTTCTTGCTGTTATCTTAAGAATGGTGTATGAATGGAATTAAGAATCAGGGGGAATATTTGGATGAGTGTGTAATAAGGGAGAAGAAGAATTATTATAATTTAGAAGAGGAATTAGAGAAGAACATAGTCAATGAGAAGGAAATTTCATTTCATCACTGTTGCATACAATTATTACACTAGTTTTACTCTTATTTATACTATTTTCACTTAGACCTAGTCCTATTCTTGTAATTGGTGAGCTGGAAGGGCTTTTGCATAGTTCATAGTTCAAACATATACTGTGATTATTCATTCATGTGTCAATTTTGCTTTTGTGTATTTTTCAAGTAATATTAGGGGCTTTTGCATCCTCTAAACTTCTAATGGTATTTGGTGGTTAATGTAGAAACAATAGTGGTATTGTTGGTGCTCGAACCCTAATCTGTGTTTGCAAAGGGCAGAATTGAATTGAATCGATGGATCAGTTTTCTTCAGGAGGAAACTGGACAATGATCCCAACCCACAACACTAACACCCCAACCCATTCTCAATCTCAAGATCCCCTCTATCTCCACCAGCAGCAACAGCAGCAGCAACAACAACAGTTTCTCCATCAAACGTTTCAGCAACCTCAACAGCCTCAATTCCAACAACAGCAGCAGCTTTATCAGCAACAACAACAACAACAACAACAACAACAACAACAACAACAGCAACTTCTTCTGCAGCAGCAGCAGCAGCAGCAGCAACAACAACAGCAGCAGCAGCAGCTGCAACAGCAACAGCAACAGCAACAGCAGCAGCAGCAGCAGCAGCAGAACCTTCACCAATCACTGGCCTCACACTACCACCTCTTACATGTAACCTTAACCCAGTTTCCCCTTAACTTCATTGTTATTGTTGCTTTGTTATGATTTATATTTAATTTTTTAGTTTTATTTTTGGGTATAGCTGGTTGAGAATTTGGCTGAGGTTATCGAGCATGGGACTCCAGATCAACAGTCAGATGCATTGGTATGATATGTTTTAAATTTCATTCATTTTTTTTGCCTTGTTTTCATTGTTTTGTTCAATATCAATCACCTTTTTTTTTCTTTTTTCGTTTTGGCAATTGAACTTCCCAATTGAGGGTTGTTTGAAAGTTTGAATAGTCATTTGTGTCATATTTGGTTGGTTTTGTTGTTATAGATCACTGAATTGAGCACCCATTTTGAGAAGTGCCAGCAACTGTTGAACTCAATCTCCGACTCCATTAGCACCAAGGCGATGGTATTTAGCGATTCTGCAATTTCTGTTTCTGTTGTAAAATATGTTTCTTATTTTATGCTTTGCTTTTACATATATTGGTTGCTACATAGAGGATAGGCATATTTAATTAAACACTTGAACTTCTAAATATTTAGCTTCAAAAGTGTGCTGAAACTGAATAATTTTATTATGGTTTTGGTACTAGGTGCACTCATGTGTGCACTTGTGTATTTATGTGTGTCTTGAGCTGGGTTTGAGGTTTTAGCATTTATACTTATGTGTCCAACCTATGCATGATAATTAAAAAAACACATGCATCGACCAACACAGAAAAGAAGAATGATACATATTCTATTCTGCATCTTGATATGATTGTTCTTTAAACAGTAGAAAAGTTGAATCTTTAACTTGCTGTTTTATACCGGTACTATTCTAGGTCTAATATGAGTTTGTACTTTCTGGATGATGCTAAATGCAGACAGTTGAGGGACAGAACAAGAAGCTAGAAGAAAGTGAGCAATTGCTAAATCAACGAAGGTTAGTGCTATGTTTATCTGATATCTATGTTTGATTGAGTTGCTTGATGCTAAACACGTATTCATTTTTCTCCTTGTTACAGAGACTTGATTGCTAATTACCGAAATTCTGTCGAGGAGCTTGTTAAGTCTGAGCCATAGGAGCCTGTCAATTTTCAGGTTGGCTAAAAACCACAAATATTGTATTGTTTGTCGAGAGATTGTAGCTTCGTTGTTTTACTAGATGTGTATCTCCAGTTTCTAACTTCAAATTAACAAAATTGCTAAGATTTACACTTGATACGTTGTTCAAGAGCATGTCTCAGAATTAGATTTATGTTCTACAATCTCAATGTAGTCAAGGATTAATAGGTGTAGCTTAAAGTTATTTCTTGATGGAAAGATAGCCGATAGCACATGTATATCTGATTATCATCAAAGTACAGAACACAAGAAGTGCATAGCTGAACAGCATTCTCATTGATGTTGAGTGTCACTGTCTTGTTGTCGATAGAAAATAGAAAAAGTAATTATAGAATTCACACTACAAATATAAAATTGGATTGAGAGAAACTTATCTGTCTATCTCGAATTCTCGATCTGCTTTTCAATCCACTGAAAAATATTTCTGTGAAAATATAGGATAAAACTCGCTATTACTAATTTTATGACTAGTTTTTACTATTTACGATGAGAACGAACAAATGTCATTCACGTGAGGGTTGGTTTGTTGCAATACATCTCATAGTTTGACTATTCAAATTGAAGGATGTTATTATTTTCACAAAAGATGAAAAAAAAATTAAAAAAAAAAAACCTAAAGCCATACTCAATTATGATTTATGATTAAAGTTATGCTATGTATATACTAAAATTAGGCACTAAAGTTAGTCATCAGTATAAAATATATGTTGAAATACGAATACACATTAAAAATAAATTAAATTATACATGTATTTATCAGTATAAAATATATGTTGAAATACGAATATACATTAAAAATAAATTAAATTATACATGTATTTATATAAAACTAATGACTGTTTTTGGTATACAAATAATATTTTTGTTTATGATTATTATCATTCAGCTCAAAGAACTCATTCATTGCCAATGTGCATTACCATTTACCACATCAATATCGATACCATAAGTTTGTAACCATATAATAAAACTTATTGTGCATTCTTTAATTATCACTGAATAACTTGTTTTGTATTTTAAAATTACTATTAAAATAATTGGATACTAAATACTATTAAATATAATAAATATGTTATTATAAATGTCATATATATAAAATCATGAACGTTGAGTTAAATAAAATAATTTTGAGTTATTATTTTGCTAGTATAACCTATAATAAAAATACAATGGCAAGCTTCGAATCATGCATAATTTGCATGCATGCAAAAATATATGATGTAGGTGTTAATGGAGTGAAATATCAGCCACATTAACATAATGCACATAATTAAACTGCTATTGACTCTTATCTTTTATAATGAACCATCTCCAAATGAATCGCTCTTCGTAGTTAAGAAAAATATATAATATATAATCAATAATTATATCCTGAGGTAAAATGAGATTTTGACTTGACTTTTTAACTGCATTATTCCTTGGAATATGGATATTACACCACCTGTGGATACTGAAAAATGTATCCATAATTTCATATCATGCCTTGTCATGTCATACCATACCATATCCCATGCTTCATGCCCATTCCTTTTCTCCCTCAACATTACGCTTACGCATGCAAACTAAATATATCAATAATGCCTTCAAAAAGCAAAATGAGATGAAATCAATACCAAAAACACTATGGTAACATTATGGGAGAGAAATCGGTATACAAGAACGTACAAATTTGAACACTTTATCTTATGTATATTTAAAATAAAAAGGTATTATTATTATTTTTCAAAAATTCAATTAAAAATCTAATTATTTTTCGTTAATATTAACTAACTTTTTTTTCATTAGCTAATTGTTACGTCGCACAAAAGATTCCTACGTGAAATTTGACTATAACCATATTAAAAATAGTTTATAAATAAATTATTTTGTATTTAAATTTTTAGTTCTAAAAATATTTATTTTATAGAAATGTGATAAAAAAAATAGTAGTATTATGAGAGAAGTCATTTTTTTAACTTTTCTATAAACTCCTAAATAGTTTTTTAGAAAGTTGCAACTTGATTTTAAAAATTGCACCCGACATTAATACTACTACTTTTCATAAGTCAAAAACTCAAAAAAGTTACTTTTAAAGCTTCCCAAACGAGACCTTAATTCATCGTTAGAACGGATGAAAAATATTATTTGTACACTAAAATCCATTATTAAAATTAACTACTAATATATTTAGGAAAAGTATAGGTAAACAATGAAAATATTAAACAATATGAACAATGGATATATGGAATGTTCATTTCATTAGGTGTGTGAATGGTTATTCTAATATTAAAATTTAGGTGGGTAATTTGAAGGTGTAGTGTGTTTTTATTTTATTGGTGGTTGTTCATGTTGTTCAACAAAGTCATTGGTTACCTAGCATAACCCATATATTTATGTATCAATTCCATTAGAAAGACAATAAAAAATCTAAACAATGTGAACAATGAGCTGCAGATTTAGTCTAATATATGTAAATAAAAAACACTCCACAAATTACCTAAATAAAAAAATCCACTTAATTAGTTATTCAAAAAAAATAATCATTCCAAACCCTAATTTACCAAACATTTCATTCCAACACCCTCTTATTTCTTAACCGACTGCCACCCATACTTTCATCAATAATCATCCCAATTCACCGTCCCTGCTTGGCTTGTCCTACGCCACCGCCAATATTGCTCACCCCTAGTAAAAGTAACCATTCACTTAAGGATAAATATAATCATCCGCGTAATTAATGAATTGAACATTCAACATATTTTAATTATATATAACTAAACCCAATCCAATCAAAATAATCATTCACATAAAAATTAAAATAATCATCTGCATACATACTAAAGTGACCATCCTAAACTAGCCATTGAAGTAGAAGAAGAAGGAGATGAATGAACAGAAGAAGCAACCATGATCAAACTCCCTTAATCGTGTACGTTCATGTATGTTGATCGGATCTATCGTGGATGGTGATGCTGGGACGATGAACGCAGTGGGCTGCGGGGAGGCTGCACGGCCAGCTGCGAGTGGGCAGTGTGAAGGAAGCTCTCTAGGGCTGGTGTGGCGCGATCAGACGTTGGCGAAGAGGCTGGGCGGCAGCCGGTGCGGCGCAATTGGACATCTACAGAGAAGCTGGACGACGTTGATAGAAGGCTAGGCAGCGGCAGCTAGAATTTGGGCAGTGTCGGACCAGAGAGCGAGGAGTGAAGTTGCGACTGGTTACTCTGGAAAAGTGAGGTTAGCGTGATATTAGGCATAACTGTATCGTTTGTAATTTGGTTTAATTTAAAATTTTTATTTTTTAAATTTTAAAATATAAATTATTAATAATTAATATACAGATAACATTGAGATACAAAGATGTATGATAATTCTTTAAAAAAAACTTTAAATCGACAATATCATAAGATTCTTAATTCATTCTTATACTATATATCTTGTTTTTTATATATTCTCTTTTTGGTTAATAACTTAATATACCATAACGCAAATGTCAAATAATAACACTTGGTAATTAAGCACTATATGCACTACCATGTTGAAGTGTAACAAAACCTATAAGAAGCTTAATTAACATATATTATATATAGGAAAGTATAAGTAAAAAATAAGAATACTAAATCACGTGAATAATGAATATGTCGAATGTTTAATTTAATAGATATATAGATAATTATGTTTATTATTTTTAATTAGATAATTATTTTTTTTGATTTAATTATTTACTAAATATATAAATAATAATTATTTTAATATTAAAATTTAAATACATAATTTAAAGAGTAATATATATTTATTTTATTAGATTAATTTTAAAATTTATTATTCACATTATTTATAAAAGTTACCGTGTACTTAGCAAAATTGATTATATATACTATGGTGATTGGATAACCCAAAAATATCGATTGACACAATTGAATCCGTTATGATCTCTCTCTTTCTCTGATACACACATGCATGCATGCATGCATATATACATGTCATGCCACTCCTAACATTTCTCTGGATCAACCATGAGTTTCAGCATTCTTCGAAATTAAGGGAAGAGAAACTCTGATATTGGAGAAAAAGTCCGAAGCCTTCTAACATCCCTACGCTTCCATTCCCATCCCCTAACCTTCTTTCATCCCCTCCCCGCCGGAGACGCAGTTGATATCTCAAACTCCCCTCCTTCTTTTTCTGTCTCTCCTCCTTTTCTCTCTCACAAAAAGCCATGAGCTCCTCAAACTCCACCATTACAACACGCACTGGCAACAGCACCACCCAGGCCTGTGCTGCCTGCAAATACCAACGCCGCAAATGCGCTCCCGATTGCATTCTCGCCCCCTATTTCCCCCATGACCGCCAACGCCAGTTCCTCAACGCTCACAAGCTTTTCGGCGTAAGCAACATCACCAAGATCATCAAGGTCCTTAATCCTCACGAAAAGGACGAAGCTATGAAAACCATCATCTTTCAATCCGATATGCGAGCCAAGGACCCCGTTGGCGGTTGCTATCGCATGGTACAAGATCTTCAGGCTCAGATCGAGTTTCACCTGGCCGAGTTGGAGCTCGTCCTTCAACAATTGGCTATACTTAGAGCCCAGGCCCAACATCAACAGGCCCAACATCTTTATAACCAAACCGCCACCAGTAATATTAATGTCAGCGTCAACGGAGATGACAGTATCAATTCAGATCCGTTGACGCTGTACAGTTCTGGTGGCGGTGGCGGCCTTGTTGTTGGTGGTAATGGGGTTAACCATTACCATTACCTTCAACAAATGCCGCATCACGAGCAGTGTATGATGGTGCAAGAGGTGAATGATAGCAGTAGCAACAACGGTACCCCTTTGCAAGAACATGCTAACATGTGGTCCATGCAAAATTCGCTATCGTCGTTGTCGTTGCAGGGGCAGAATAGTAACTGTAGTGTTGGTGATGAGTATGATCATAAGCCAATGCTTGATATGCCTTCCGATGACAGAAATGAACTTGGATTTGAGCCTCAAGATTTAGTTCAGCGCAGGTTTGTTTTATATATATATGGTTCATTATTATCATTATCTTTTCTTTTGATCTGGATGTTCTTTCATTTGAAGAAAAAATGTTATATCATCATAATTTTGTCTCGATTTGATTACAAAAATTATGTGATGAGTAAATATGATACGACCTTAGCAGATCTAGTTGATTAATTAGGTTACACAAATAAAGATCCAAGCTAAAAAGGTGAATTGTTTATATGTAATATAATAATTGCAATGGTTTGGATTCACAAAATTTATTAGTTCAATGTATAGAATTCATGATATCATTGATTCAGTTAATTATTTTGCATCAAAGAAGCTATACATTTCACTCAAAAAAAAAAAAAGGGGATATAATCTTATTGTATGTTATGCTGCGTTGAGGTGTGGGGTTTTTGTGTTTGTATGTTCTTTTGTTTGTGCCGGTGTTATATTGGAATTGGGTGAATTTGAACCAAGTTTTGAGAAATGAAATTGAAAAAAGAAAAAATTCTTTAAGAAAATTGAAAATAGGTACAGAAACAATAACGGGAGTTATTCAAATTGGTGATGATGATGATCTCCTCAAAAACAAACTAGATTTGGTGGTTGTGATTTTTTTGTTGCTTACGAGGATGATAATGTTGCCGTTAGAGTGGTTTGTTTACAGGGATGAGCTAGAAATTTTTTTTAGGAGGGTCA
>NC_029793.2:8033697-8033972 GCF_000816755.2 Arachis ipaensis | reverse complement strand
TATTAATTTAGGGGATCATTGTCTCCTTCCCGTCATTGGTTAGTTATCTCTTTGATAGACAATCTTATCGAAAAGGCTAATGTGTTTAACGGCAATAATGGAATAATTGAGATGTTTTACTCTATCTAAACTTTTGAATAGTGTTAATAGGAGAAATATTAGAAAATAAATATTTTTTAATAATGTTGTTCAATATTTTAGGTTAATATTTTATTTTAATATTATTAAAATTTAATATTTAGTATTTATAATTTATTATTTAAAATTGACTAATT
>NC_029793.2:8031301-8033653 GCF_000816755.2 Arachis ipaensis | reverse complement strand
AGATTATTCTAGACTAATTTTTTATTAACTCTCAAATATTTTAAAATTTTCCATGCATGCACAATGTTGAAATTTAAAAGTGACTGAAATTATACTAGAGAAAGAATTGCATGCATCCAATGCATGTGATTAGGAATAATTGTTTACTGGATATATGTAAATGGCAATATTAATTCCAACAATAAATTAAAGAAATAATCAAATATCTACTATGATTGAATGTACTACTATTATTTTCCATGTTCAATCTTTTTCTAGTTGATACATATAAAACATCATCTAATCATGTTAATTATTTTGCAGTGATGAAGCAGTTTTGTTTAAGATAGATGATGCTGTAATAAAAGCAGAAACTGATTGCTTCCAACAAGTTCAAGACCATGATCTGAAAGGTGCAGCAACTTTGTTTACACTCACAAATTGTACTAGCTGAGATATATTATAATTAGAGAGCAATATAGATTATTATTATTGTAGAAGATACATTATTTTTTCTCTTTTATCTTCACATCATTTGTTGTCATTAGAAGAATGTTTATTTTAGCACATTTTATTTTTGAGCTTATTAAAAGTTTTGGAACTATAAATGCGGCTGTAGCAATACTATTTCTATCACAGAAGACTATCTCATTTTTTTTTCCTCTTTTAATTTTATTCCCTCTTCTAATAAAGGATACTACTTTCTTTTCATTGAGGTTCTATTATTATTGCAAATACACAATTAGTACTTTGATTAGAACATAGACTACATGAAGGACCTTTTGTATATGGGAAAGTGGCAAGTGGCAACTAACATATGTTAATGTCTTAGAATGTGAGGTTTATCTTTGAAGTAGTGCATATGTAGAAGAAGGAAAAAGTAAAACGAAGAAGAGAAGACAATAGAAAAAGATAGAGAGTAAGGCCCAGTTTTACTAAACTTTTTAAATAAGTTCTTTTGAAAAAAAAGGAGCTTAAAATATAAGAATTTGTATTAATAATAATTTTTAAATAAGTTATTTTGTGTTTGGAAAGTTATTATAGAAGTCCTTATTTTAAAGTTATGCATTAAATAGGAGTGATAAAATAGCTTTTGAAAATAGGAGAAGTCACATTTTTTAACTTCCTCTTAAATAACTTTTTAAAAAGTTAAAAGTTTATCTAAAAAATTGTACCAAACACTATTAATGTAACTTTTTATAAATCAAAAGTAAAAAAAAAAAAGTAGTTTTTTTGAAATTTTTCAAACGAACCCTAAGTTCGGTACCTATAAATTAAATGTGATAAAAAAGGAGAAAAGGAAATTAAAGTGTGGTATAACAAGGAAGAAAATAAAATAGATATTTTTAAATAAAATTTCTTTTTAAATTTTTTAATATAAGTGTGTTTTATAGAGTTATTATTTTATAAAAAATATTTTAATCTCATCCATTGATTTAAATCTTTCAGACACTCATACGAGTATAAAGTCATAAACATTATGTGTATCTCATATTTTTTAAACTTGTTTTAATTTGTTTGTTGGAAAAACGAATTCTTCTTTAATTTGCTACATTCTTAAGCTTTGCTTGTTCACACTGATGCATATGTAGAAACTTAAGGAGCTGAATCAGATGTAAAATTGTCCATCTTTCTCCAATAATAATATACAAAGGATAGCTCATAGAATAAATACATAATTGAATTTTTCAGTGTCACCTAAAGTAGTCACATACACCTCTAGAAGCAACAGCTGGAAGGAGCAAAATGGGCTAAACTCATTGAAATAAACCTATTTATTTGCTAATATGGGAAATTAATTTGAGAATATAAAGTATTAATTAAGCATATAACAAAGTTACCAACTCATCAGTTAGTAAAGATGTATTTTTTGACTTAATCATACCTCTTAAATTTAAAGTGAGTATGCAACTATGTCAAAATTTTACTAGGCAAACAAAGTAATGTTAGAAAATTATTTTTTTTTTTCAGTTAATATTTATCAACTTTTTTAAAATTATTTTATTTTTTTTTAATTTTAAATCCTACATTATAAATCTTGCTCCCATCCTTAATTCTGTATCCTAAATTATAAACACAAAATCTTAAAATTAATTAATGTTGGATAACTAAAAACAAATTTTTTATACTTTTTCATGCAAATAATTTTACTGCAATCAAACACGATTACATCCAATAATAAGAAGATATACATGGTTTCATGGTTTCAAGTTACTTTCAATCAAAATAAGAGGAATTACTTATATAGCACCACTATTCAATTCTTTATAGATTGCGGGTTAAATTATTCTAATACATAATTTTTATAGTTTTATTAAATTTGTACTTATTGAATTATTATATTTTAAAAATTTTTAATTATATTTGAGTTTA
>NC_029793.2:8030158-8031286 GCF_000816755.2 Arachis ipaensis | reverse complement strand
TTTTAGATAAAAATATTAATAAAAAAAGTAAAATATGCTTGATAGAATTAATGTTAAGAATTGAAATATTATTTTTCAATTGATAATAGATCAAATAAAAGTTAATAAAATAATTAAGGGTCGAAGTGAAATTTTACTCTTAAAAAAAATTCTGTTCCTGTATCATATGTGTCACAATCTATTTATGCAATATTATATATGTACGATACATGTGAATGATATTATTACGTATATAATTTCGTTTGTTAATTTCGTTGATGATTTTTCACATCAATTTTACTATGTTTATTTCGATCACACAATAGTATTTATATGAGAGAAATATTAATGTACCGTATTATCTGTTCATATCTTGATCACAATTTAGCTTAGTCTAAAAGTAGGTAAAGTCCAAAAATCTATATCCTTGATCATATTTAATCTTAATAATCACTAGATAAAAGAAAAATAATAAAATTAAAAATAATTTATTTTTATTATTATATAAATATTCTCTTCTATCTCGTATTTCTTAACTCTAATTTATATAAAATTAACTTAATATTTTTGTTAATTTAAGTATCAGAATTTTTTATAGATACTACCTCAATTTTTTCAAAAAAATTCAGATGACATCATATTACTGGAGAAGATATTGAAATACCCCATCAACAAATCAAATCCAAATCACATTAATTAAAAGTAACCTTCAAAACACTATATATCCATAATATTTCTCATGCATGAGAATATCAGAGTGAAGAGGTAGTGAAAAAATATTCCTTTAGAATTAAGGTGCATACATTATGCTTATTACTCGAGATAAATTCGTATACTTTAGTATTTTAGAAAATAATAGAAATTGAAATTGAATTTGATTTGAAATGAAAGACAGAATAATTAATTTCTTTTAAATCGATGGGATTAGAAACCTTAACATTATCGAATTTTCAACATGAGTCATGATCATTTCAAAATGTCTAATACTATATGAACAATTTTCTTCTTTTTTCTATAACTAAGAGTTATAAAACTTTTATATGCAAATATAAAAATTTTTTAACACTGTATATAATAATTGTACAAAAAAATTGTTCTTGAAGAATTATTGATGATAAAAACTACAAAAAAAAAAAAAAAAGAAAGGGG
>NC_029793.2:8027405-8030012 GCF_000816755.2 Arachis ipaensis | reverse complement strand
GTGGCAAGTGGCATAACTAACATAGAAGTTTGTGAATGCGAGTGATCTCATCATGGTGACCTCGTCTATTATATCATTCAAAGAAAAGCAAAACGTGATTCTTTTGGAAGATTCTTCATGCAATTGATATTTGTTCACAAACTCATATGACCATAAACATTATGTATCTCATTTTTTTAAAACTTCTTTTGATTGTTAGAAAAACGAATTCTTTAATTTGCTACATTCTGAAGCTTTCCTTGTTCACATGCATACGTAGAAATTTTCAACAACTAATCTTGAATATTCAAAAGAAACCTTTTAAGTAATTAATATCTTAATGATAATCAACAATAATACTTTATATATATATATATCAAATTTTATATAATTTTTTTTAATTTATTTATTTATTTATTTGTTATGGATGGAATAGGATGCAAAGTTAAGGAATTGAAGTAAGAAACTTAAAAAGATGAATCAGATGCAAAATGGGCACTCCTTCTCCAATCATATACAAAGGATAGCTCATAAAATAAATAATTAATTGATGGGATAAGTATTGTTTTAGTACCTAACGTTGGGGTCAGAATCGAAACCATCATCAATGTAATTTTTTATTTAGAATCATCCTTAATATTGAGGATGGTTTCAATTCTGACCCTCAACGTTAGGGACTAAAACAATACTTATCCCTTAATTGATTTTTTCAGTGTATATGTCACGTAAAAATAGTCACACCTTTAATTGTTTCCCTAAAAGCAACAACTGCAACAAGAAAAATGGGTTAAAACCATTGAAATAAACCTATTTATTTGTTAATATGTGGAACTAATTTGAGAACATAAAATATTAATTAAGCATATAACAAAGTTACCAACTCAGTTAGTGAAGACGTATTTTGATTTAATCGATCATAACTCTTAAATTTAAGATGAGTATGCAAACTATATGTCAAAATTTTACTAAGCAAATAATTTAACTCCAATCAAACATGATTACATCCAATAGAAAGATACACGTGCGTGGTTTCAAGTTTCAACAAAAATAAGAGGAATTACTTATACCAGTATTTAATTCTTTATAAAAAATATTACTTGTACACTAAAATTAGTCACTAAAATTAATTATTAATATATTTATATATTTTATATTAGTGACTAATTTTAATGTATACTTAATATAGTTGATTCTTTCTAAATTTTTAAAAAAGCCTTAATATAAAAAAGGCAACTATAATTTATAGTGGGTGATTTATTTTATACGGAGTTAGTTGAAAATTTACGAATATTATCAAAAATTTTCTAAGAACCAAAAAAATCACCAGATATACATGCATTTGTTTATATAAATTATTTTCTATGTTTTCAATAAAATAACTAGTCATCAAAATAAATAAAATGTTTGTATATATGTGTATATAATATTTTATATCTATGCAGCACGTTAATAATCCATAGTAAAATATTATTTTTCTTGCAATTCCTGGGTTCCTGGAAACTTAAATCTGGAATCAGATGCAATGGACGACCCAAAGTAAAAAAAACTAATTAAAAACTTGAATAAGATATTCAAATGAACCACATCGCAATTCTTGTCTGGTGTATATATATACACACAGCACTATAGCATAAGGAAGATCACAAAGCTCTAAAACATTAAATACATCATTGAATTTAATTAATTAAGGCCTTCACAATATATCATAATCATACACAATAAAGCACGCAGCAACATGAGTTCTAATAATTTCTCCAGCAACAATAGCGGGGAGCAAACCATGACAGGAGTGTTGAATTCAACTGGGCCCACATCTGGAGATGGCAACAACTCCATATTTTGCTCCAATTGTGTTAAGCTGCGAGGTGGTGGCTTTAAGTCATGTTTCGCAAAAATTAAAATTCGAAGCTGCTTTATTACCTGCTGTCCTTGTCTCTGTTGTTGTTGTTTTGATAAGTCATAATCATCTCAATTAAAATGTTTTAGAATGATGTTAATTATATAATAGTAACTATCATAATATTTTTCTTAGTAAGATAGATTCTATTACTATATATATAGGTGGATTCTAATAAAAAAACACTCTTCCTTGTCTTTGAAATGGAATAACTATTGCCAATCAGTAATAGCTCAAATGGCATAGACTCCCCATATTCAATTAAGAGGTTGCGGGTTTTTATTATGATGTTCTGCTTTTGAACATCTTGTATTTTATTTTTTAATAATTAATGAAATATAACCTATTATCTTTAAAAAAAAATGTAATAACTATCATTTTCTTAAATTTTGTCTTATTATCTTTGCAGTGTGATCCAATTACTACTATCTAATATTGTGTTTTATAGAAGTTTTCATATATCTGAATGCTAATAATATAATAACGATTGTAGCAATTCTGATCTAATTCTACTCATAATAAAAAGCTGGCATATATGTTAATTGTGTCTTTAGCATCATATTTGTTGGACTAAGTTCGGGTTTTTTCCCTAAAAATACAAGTGGAAAAAAATTAGTTTTATGTGAAAAAGTTTTTTAAAAAATGGATCATTATATAAAAAATGTATACATGAAAAAAAAGGAAGATTTAAAATATTATAAAATGGACACTAAAATCAAATCAATGTATTT
>NC_029793.2:7999595-8027293 GCF_000816755.2 Arachis ipaensis | reverse complement strand
AAGAGAAAACAACAAATAGGTTCCTAAGTTCCTGACTTTTTGTTCCGCGGATATTTTCGTCCCTGATCATTAAAAAATACTTTTAAGTCCCTGATCTTCACAAAACTTGGACGGATCAGTCCCTGACGAAGGCATTTGGACAGATCAGTCCCCGACGGAGGCATTTGGACAGAGGGACTGATCCGTCCAAGTTTTGTGAAGGTCAGGGACTTAAAAGTATTTTTCAATGGTCAGTTCAGGAATAAAAATGCCCATGACCAAAAGGTCAGGGACCTATTTGTCATTTTCTCTTTTTTTAAATGACCACTTTAGTTTCTAATATGAAAAATGTTATTTATACACCAAAATCAACTACTAAAATCAGTCACCAATATATTTATGTATAAATGCATGTGTGGTTTAATTTATTTTCAATATGTATTTATATTTTAACATATATTTTATATTAGTAGCTAATTTTAATGGCTGATTTTAGTGTACACGTAGCATAATCCTTCTAATATTTGTTTATTACTCATTAGTTCCTAAACTTATTAAAAGATATCTATTGCATAACTAATTTGTTCCAAATTTAGTAATTGTTACAATAATTAAAATGTTAGAGAGATAATAATTTAAAATTATTTTATTTAATTTAACATCTATAATCTAATATGACAACATACATTTATAATTATACATTTATTCTAGAAATAATTAATGAAGGCAAACAAAGACCAAAAAATAAGTTATGATTACGTATAATGAAAGACAGAATAATGTCTTTCAAATCTTTTGGGGAAAAAAACCCCTCAAACTTGTAGATTCAAGTTCAACATGAGTGAACATTGAATTCTCAACACGAGTGGCGATAATTTCAAAATGACTCCCTTAAGATGGGCAACTCAGGCCAAAATGAAATTTTTTTGCAAGAATTTGAATAATATATAATTATTGACTATGTTATATGTCCACTAAAATTAATAACCAAAATTAGTTATCTCTACGGTTAGTTAGTTACTGGATGGTTCAGAGATGCTTGTCGGGTGTAAAGGTAGGGCCTGGTATCGGTTCGGGTCTGGAGCGCGAGTTGAGAGAGCAGCTGACTTCCCGAGCTCTTCGTGAGTTGAGGGGGGTGCCACCTGCAATGACACTCCAACGCTTAAGTCAGAAGGTGTGCAGGTGGTATGAGAATAGGGGATATGATAACGTACCTCTGGGGAGGGGTAGGACCCTCTCCTTATATACCCTGTTAGTAGGGCGGGCTCCACAGGGAGAGACCACCTTCCAGGAAGTTTCGTGCCCCACAGCTGTTATGCAGTTGGCCAAAGGGACGCGTGTTTGGGTAGCAGAACCGGACGGGTTGTGGACGACCTTCCGATCGCGCAGATCGGGTTATTTGTGGGTCGGGTCGGCCGCTATGCCAGCTGGGCCGGGCCGCAACAGTGCCCCAAACGCGCCAGCTATGGCCGTGAATGCCGTTGGTGGCGCGTTTTGCTTTCTCTTTCGCGAGTCGTCGCCTAGTCGGTCGTCCGTGGGAAGGACACGCCTTCTGCCCGCGGGTATGCCTGTTCGTGATTTGGGAGCATCTTTTGTCGCCCCGTTCTTTGCATTGAGCATTTAATGCTCTTAATGGGTAATTCAAAATCCCGCGGGAAAAGACTAATTTGCCCCTACCTTTCGCGCTTCTTAGAGTTGGTTTCTTTTCAGTTTTTCTCTGGTTTCATTTCGGTTTCATTATATTGTTGCTACGTTTCTTTTGCTTCCTCCATTTTCTTCCAAAATCTTTACTGCAAGCCCCTGCTTTGTTCAGATCTTCCCCAACTTTTTGATCCTCCCTGATCATTGCCAATATCCTGGTAAACTCCCTATTCTTTTCTTTGGTATTGGCATGGAGTTGCTTATTTTCATCGTTCGTCTTCCTGTCGTTGCACTCTTGATTTGAATTGCATGTTTGCTGGCGTTTTAGCATTAGGTAGATACTGTAGGGGGTTACCATTCTAGGATTTTGTTTTTCTGGCCTTGCTCTTGGTTGTAGATTTATACCTTGTTTTGTAGTTGTCGAATAGGTGAGTTATAGTTTCTGGTATTAGTACCGGCTTCTCGGCCTCTTAGACTGATATTGGGTGGTGCCCCCACTGTAGGTATGGCCCAGCATCCTATCGTGAGGGTCGTGAGACCGGCACCCTATGACCGATATACTTGGGTGACTTCGGATGTGAAGGACGCCCCTAATCAAATGTCCCTAGAGGAACTTACGGAGTTCCGACAGGCCGACTATCTTTGTGGAGGAACTGACGAGGAGGCTAATTACGCAGCTTTCATTCCTGCCGACAACGAACGAATATATCAATTAAATATGCACTCTCCTCAGGTCCCCGATTGGATGTGGTTGTATAAGACCATGTTTACTCACCTGGGAGTTCGCCTTCCCTTCTCCCCTTTCCAAATGGCGCTACTTAATCGTTGCGACGTGGCGCCATCCCAATTGCATCCGAACAACTGGGCTTCCATTCGCTGTTTTGAGATGGTGTGTGAGCATCTGGAGTTGCCGGTCTCCGTCGAAGTGTTTCTTTTTCTTTTTACTTTAACAAATCCTTCCAAAGAGGGGAGAGATAAAAAGGGCTACATGTCCTTCCGGGCGGCCCAAGGCCAGAAGATCTTCGGCATCTTCAAAGATTCCTATCACGGTTTTAAGGATAAGTATTTCAAGGTCCGTCCCGCAGAAGGTCGGCATTTCTTTTGGCTGACATTAGAAGGGGAACGTCGCATACCGACTTACTGGAGTTTCGGGGCGGGAGCTAACGCCTTTACCAAAATAACATATAAAGGGTTATCTTCTGAGAACAAGAGGGTTGCCAACGTATTGTTGGCTATTTTTGAGAAGAATCTCGTTAATCTCCATCTCCTCATGGGTGATCGGGACATGGCTAGGAATTATATATGTGAGTAGCCGTATGGCGATATACCCGTGTTTACAATTGTCCTTTTTGTGGTTTCGGTTTGACGACTAACAGGCTCTTGTGTTTTGTTGCAGTGTCAATGTCTGCCGAGGTAACAGGACTTGATGCTTTGTTCAACACCTTCTTAGCTGATGGCAGTGATGATGACTCCGCTATGTAACAGCCTAGACCACCCGCTAGTACGATATTGTCCGCTTTGGCACACAAGGCCTCACGGTTTTGCCTTTGATGATAGGGATGATAGCCTAAGCCCCCCACACTCACTCGTCAAAACGCGTCATGCTAGGGAGAGGTATCCACATCCTTATAAGGCATGCTTCGTTCCCCTCCCCAACCAATGTGGGCCTTACAATCCACCCCCCTAAGGGAGTCCAGCGTCCTCGCTGGCACATCGATCCGGGTTCCGGCTCTGATACCATCTGTAACAGCCCATACCACCCGCTAGCACGATATTGTCCGCTTTGGCACACAAGGCCTCACGGTTTTGCCTTTGACGATAGGGATGATAGCCTAAGCCCCCCACACTCACTCGTCAAAACGCGTCATGCTAGGGAGAGGTATCCACATCCTTATAAGGCATGCTTCGTTCCCCTCCCCAACCGATGTGGGCCTTACACGCTACTCCTACCCAGGAGGTGCCAGCTGATGATGTCATTGAGCCTGATCTCCCGTCCCAACCTACTCAGGGGGAGGGGCCCGGAACTAGCACACCACTTCGGGTCCTCAGCAGGAGGTAGGGGCTGGTTCGGGTCCCCGACTAGAGGGGGATCTGGGGGACGAAGAGGAGGGTGACGAATCAAGGAAAAGGAAATCTCCTTCTAGTCTTGAAATTGAAGTGTTGGTTGAGAATCCTAAGAAGAGGAAGCCGTCTTCCAGTCCGGAGGGGGTTCTCACCGTTATGGAGAAGAAATTTGATGCCGGAAACTTTATCGATTTCCAGCTGCTTCCCGACACCGAGGACTTCTTTTACGGTGGGGACCTTGCTTCGCAAACAAGGTGGATGTACCGAACTTTGCTTCGAGGAGCAGCTATAGCGAGGAAGGTGGAATCTGCCTTGGCAGAAACACGGTATTTGGGAACGAAACTTGAATCTTCTGTCAAGGCCAATGCCAAGTACAGAGATGAAGTGAAGTTGTTTCGGGAACAACTTGCTGCTGCCAAGGAGAGGGCCAAGGCAGCCGAGGAGAAGGTAAAGGTTGCTGAGGAGGAAGTCAAAACTGTTAAGGAAAAGGTCAAGACTGCTGACGCCTCCGTGGCGCGTCTTACCGAGCGAGAGCTCACCCTGAAAAGTCAACTTAATACTGCTCAGGGTCGGGTGGTCACGCTGGAGAAGGAGCATGATGAGGCCCTCTCGTCGGCCAAGGTGGCCCAGGGTGAAGCTGTTGAATTTAAGAAGAAGTATAAAGACACCGTGAAGCAGGGCGAGAGTGCCATCTTAATGACTGAGGAGGCCCTCAAAGCTCAAGTGAAGCTACTGGCTCCCGATTTCGATATCTCGGCTGTTGGCATTTTCAAAACTATTAGGGATGGCATGATTGTTGACATGCCGAAGAAGTAACTTTTAGCTTTGTAGACTGTAAAATTTTGTGGATTTAGAACTTTCGTAGTTTTAACAAATATGCTTGCCGTTTGGTCGGCATATACCGAACTACTTCTCTTCTAGCTTTGTTGGTAATCATTTTATTTTGTATCCTCTTTACCGTTCTGTTGGTAGTCGGCTATTTGTTTATATTTACTTACCGTTTTGCTAATAATTGGTAAAGCCGGACCGTGGCTTTTATTGTTTTAGTAACCGCGCACGGTGACGTTCTTTACTTTAGTGGTTTCCGAGGTGATTAGTCCCGGCATACCGTTTCGTCGTTTAACCGGCGTAGCCATTCAATTAGCGATTCTCAACGTAAAAAGGAAACGACAAATAGTAGATGAATAATATAGGTAAATGGTTCTAAGACAAGGTAATAGTAAATATATGACAAAGGCAAATAACTCAACAGAAAATAACACGGGTCTTACTAAACCGTTTACAGCGGCAGGTCATCTGCTCGGTTGGCGCTTCTTGCTTACTATGAATAGAATCTCCTTAAGTTGCCCGCATTCCAGGTCCTCAAAACTTCCTTGCCGTCCAGCTGCTCTAACTTGTAGGCACCATTGCCGAGGACCTCCTTCACCCTATATGGGCCTTCCCAGTTTGCCGCTAACTTTCCTTCACCCAGAGTCGGTAGCCATATGTCGTTGCGTTGCAAGATCAGGTCGCCCCGTTCAAATTCTCTCTTGAGTACCTTGGCATTGTAACGTAGGGCCATTCTTTGCTTTAACGCCATTTTTGATAGATGGGTCGTCTCCCTGGCCTCCTCTATCAAATCCTTTTCTACGGGTTCCTCAACTCCTCCTAGGAGCAGCCGTGGGCTAGGCTCGCCGATCTCCATGGGTATTATTGCCTCTACCCCATACGTGAGTCGGAAGGGGGTCTCTCTGGTAGATGACTGCTGCGTCGTGCGATAGGACCAGAGGACTGAGGCTAACTCGTCCGCCCATGCCCCCTTTTCTGGTCAACTCTCTTCTTGAGGCCTTGCAGGATAACCTTATTCACAGCCTCAACTTGACCGTTGGTTTAGGGATGCTCTACTGACGAGAACTTTGCTTTATGCCCAGGCCGGTAAGGAACTCTCCGAATTTCTTATCAACGAACTGGGTCCCGTTATCCGAGATAACGACTTTCGGGATTCCAAACCTGGCTATCACCTGTCTCCACATGAACTTTTGACAGTTTTCCGAGGATATACTAGCTAACGGCTCGGCTTCTATCCACTTGGTATAATAATTGATGGCCACTATTAAGTACTTGACCTGCCCTGGCCCGATCGGAAAAGGTCCTAACAGATCGATTCCCCATTGCGAGAAAGGTCAGGAAACCGTTAGTAGGCTTAGCTTGGCCGCTGGTGCTTTGTGGAAGTTGGCGTTCTCTTGGCATCTTTTGCACCTTCTAACGAATTCTTTAGAATCCGCCATTATAGAGGGCCAGTAATAACCGGCTCTGACAAGCTTTCTGGCTAGGGCCTTTCCTCTGATGTGGTGGCCGCAACATCCCTCGTGGACTTCTCTAAGGACGTAGTCCGTTTGGTCGGGACGCAGACACTTCAACAGGGGTTGGTTAAGCCCCTTCTTAAACAATTGGCCTTGTAAGATTGTATACTTGGCCGTTTCTCGCCTTATTGTCTTTGCCGCCTTCTCGTCGCTGGGGAGTTCGGCCTTTTCCAAGAAATTGATGATTGGGCTCATCCAGGAAGGATCTACCTGGGTCAGATGCAACGCCACTGTCGGTTCCTTTATCAAACCCTGAATGAGAGATCGGTTCCCCGTCCCTGGTTTTGTGCTCGCCAGCTTTGATAGGAGGTCTGCCCGTGCGTTCGTCTCTCTTGGTACATGCTGAACTGTGACCTCCTCAAATTGCTTACTCCATTCCCTGACTTTCTCCAGATATTTTTGTAATAGCGAATCTCTGGCTTGGTAGGTCCCATTGATCTGCGAGGTCACGACCTGTGAGTCGCTACATATTTCCAGTTTGGAAGCTCCGACCTCTCTTGCTAGAGCTAGGCCGCCCAGTAAGGCCTCGTATTCTGCTTGATTGTTCGATACCGGAAATTCAAACTTGAATGACTGCTCGTATACAACTCCACTTGGGTTCTCTAAGATGATTCCTGCTCCTCCGAACATTTGGTTGGATACTCCGTCCACATGGAGCTTCCACCGTGTGCTCGGAGTCCCAGCAGGGTCCCCTATGACCTCTACCAGGAAGTCAGCCATGGCTTGAGCCTTGATCGCGTGCCTGGGTTCATATTACAAGTCATATTGGGAGAGTTCAACAATCCAAGTCATCATTCTACCTGCCAGATCAGGTTTCTAGAGTACTTGGCGGATTGCCTGATCCGCCATGACGATTACTTGGTGCCCTTGAAAGTATTGCCGCAGCCTGCGGGATGAGGTCAGGAGCGCATATGCCACCTTCTCCAGCTTGTTGTACCTTAGCTCTGCTCCTTATAGTGCCTTAGTCACGAAATATATTGGTTGTTAGATCTTCCCTTCTTCTCGCACCAAGACCGCCGCCAATGCCTCATCGGTTACTGCCAAGTACAAGTACAATGCTTCTCCATTCTTAGGCCTCCCTAGGACGGGTGGTGCCGAGATTATTTCTTTGAATTGCTTGAAAACCTCCTCGCATACCGGGGTCCATTCGAATGCTATCCCCTTTTTCATCAAGTTGAAAAAGGGTAGCGCTTTGGCCGCCGACACACCGAGGAAGCGGGACAGCGCGGTGAGTTTGCGCGCCAACCTTTGGACATCTTTCACGCATCCTAGGCTCTTCATTTGTAGGATTACTTTGCATTTTTCCGGGTTGGCTTCCACTCCTCTCTAGGTTATCATGAACCCCAAGAATTTCCCAGCTTCGACGACAAAGGCACACTTGAGTGGATTGAGCCTCATGCCGTGTTGTCAAAGAGAGGAGAAGACGTTCTCTAGGTCATTGATGAGGTCCTCAGCCTTGGCGGTCTTGACCAGGATGTCGTCTACGTACACCTCTACCGTCCCGCCAATAAGGTCTTTGAATATCTTATTCATCAGCCTTTGGTACGCAGCCCCTGCGTTCTTCAGTCCGAAAGGCATCACCTTGTAGCAGTATGTCCCTCCTGGCATTATAAACGCCATTTTCTCCTCATCTGGCCGGTGCATCGGTATCTCATTGTACCCGGAATAGGCATCCATGAAACTCAGATATCGGTACCCTATCGCCGCGTCAACAAGGGCATCAATGTTGGGAAGGGGGAAAGAATCCTTGGGACATGCTTTGTTGAGATTGGAATAATCCACGCGCATTCTCCATTTCCCACTGGGCTTTTTAACTAGGACTACGTTCGACAGCCAAGTCGAGTAGTCGAGTTCCCGGATGAAGCCCGCTTCTAGTAGATTGGCCGTTTGCCTGGCCACCTCTTCTGCCCTTTCTTGGGACATTTTCCTCCTTCTTTGAGCCACCGGCTTTGCTTCTGCTCTTACGGCTAGTTGGTGTGACATGAACTGGGGGTCTATACCCGGCATGTCGGCCAGAGTCCAGGCAAACAAGTCGTCGTTAGCTCTGATCATCTCCATCAGGGGTTCTTTCAAGTCGTGAGGCAGGTTTCTATTTACAAAGGTGAACTTTTCATCCGAATCACCGACCCTGAACTTTTCGAGGTCCCCTTCAGGTTTCGGCCTGGGCTTGTCATCAACCATACGTCCAGGTCGGCGAGGAAGACACCAGATGCTTCCTTAGATTTCTTCCTCAGAGAAAGGCTGGCGTTGTCACATGCGACCGCCATTTCCAAATCTCCCCTGACGGTCCCCACTGATCCGTCATCAGCAACAAACTTCATTAGCAGCAGTTTGGTGCAAATCACTGCTCCAAACTCGTTAATGGTCTTCCTCCCCAAGATGAGGTTGCAGGTCGTGGAGTCTCTTAAGACAACGAACTCCGCCATTAGCGACCTCTTCCCTCGACCTCCACCAATAGAGACCGGGAGGGAAACTACTCCGTCAGGCTTGATGAAGTTATCGCCCAGGCCGACGACGCCGTGTTGGTGGCCCCTCAAGTCGGCATCCCATAGGCCCAAAGCATCAAATACATTACGGAACATGATGTTGGAATCGGCTCCCGTGTCGACCAGGATCCATTTTACCAGGCCGGTGCCTACCCTGGCCGTGATCACCATCGGAGGGTTCTCCGTCGCATCATCAAACCATTGGTCTTTGGGACCGAATGATATCGACGATACCCTCCGGGAGGGCGGCGTGGAGCCAGAAGACATAGCTAAGACCTTGGCGTCCTTCTTGCTAGCCGATTTCGATTTGGGGGGAACATCTCTCCCGATCACTACATTTACAACAGTAAGGCCGCGTTCATTATCCTCCTCGAGCTCTCGTCTTTGTCTCACGGCGCGGTTTTTGTCCTCGCTGGACCGGTCGTGGTCCCGCCTCCTCGGTTCCCTTATAAGGTGGGAGAAATCAGCCAGCTTCCCCTCCCGAATAGCTTGCTCTAGGGCGTCTTTAAGGTCAAAGTAGTCTTGGATTTTGTGGCCATAACCCTTGTGGTAATTGCAATAGAGGTTTTTCTTTCCTCCCGTCCTATCCTTGAGCTGTCGGGGCTGCGACAAGATGTCCTTGTCGGCAATCTGCTGGTAGACTTCAACGATTGGAGCTGTCAGGGGGGGTATAGTTGGTAAACTTTCCTACTCAGGAAAACGGCTTGAAGGTTTTAGCTGATCCTCCGTCTTTGGAGTGCTCCTTCGACCTTTCCCCGCCACTGAGTGGGCAAGCATCGGAGTAAGCGGGCTGCCACTTATTGACTGCCACGACCTGGCTGACTTCTTCATCATTGATATATTCCCTGGCCACGTTATGAATTTCTTGCATTGTCCAAACGGGCTTGGTGGTAAGGTGTTTCCTGAAATCCTCATTCAATAACCCGTTGGTCAAGCACAGGCTGGCTACCGAATCGGTTAAGCCGTCGATCTCTAAGCACTCGTCGTTGAATCTATCCAAGTATTTCTGGGTCAGCTCGCCAGTTTTTTGTGTTATTCCCAGCAGATTGATCGGGTGCTTCGTTTTAGCGATACGTGTAGTGAACTGAGCCAAGAAAGCACGACTGATGTCGGCAAAGGAGATTATGGAGCCCTGAGGGAGGGCGTTTAACCAACGAATTGCCGGCCCAGTTACGGTTACAGGGAAAGCGCGACACCTTACTTCATCGCCCACTCCTTCCAGGTTCATCCTGGCCTCAAAGGTTGTTAGGTGCTCCTGGGGGTCTTAGGTCCCATCATACTTCATGTTCGTTGGCTTATCGAAGTGCTTCGGTAGCCAGACTTCCAAGATCGAGTGGTAGAAAGGAGTTGCTCCCATGACCACCGGTTGTCGCCTTTTCCTCGTTTTTTCTCTACTGTCTTCCCTGTGTGGTCGGCTTCTCCTTGACCTCTCTCTGTTGTCTTCTTACTGTGGTCGGCTTCTCCTTGGTCTTTCTCTGCTGCCTTTTCGGTCTTCTTCTACAGCTTCTCTCGTCGGTGATCGGGAGTAAATCACAGGATCTCGTAGTCTCCTTGGCACTTCCCTACTTTCCTGGCTCTCAGACTCTGTCCGGGGGCTTGGAGTGCGCCTGGAGCGACTTCTTCGGAGGCTTCTTTCTCTGCTTTGAGGAGATCGGGAACGTTCTTGACTGGGAGTCGGTTGATGGCGTTCTCTACTGGTCACTTCCCATTCTAGGTTTTGCACTTTGTGGCGCAGTTCTTGTATTATTCTTGTGCTATCACTGCCCGTTCCTCCAAAGGGTCGTCTCTCAGGTTGTCGTGGGGGGATCTGGTGCGCTCGCAAGTGGGAGCGCCTGTGGCTACGCTACCGTTTCTGGGTCCATTCCCTCCCCGCGGGGCTCGCCTCCGTCGTCCGCCCCTACTGTGCCCAAAATAAAGTCCATGTCCCCACAGACGGCGCCAATGTACGGTTAGTTGGTTACCGGACGGTTCAGGGATGCTTGTCGGGTGCAAAGGTAGGGCCTGGTATGGGTTCGGGTCTGGGGCGCGAGTGGAGAGAGCAGCCGACTTCCCGAGCTCTTCGTGAGTTGAGGGAGGTGCCACCTCCAATGACACTCCAACGCTCAAGTCAGAAGGTGTGCAGGTGGTATGAGAATAGGGGATATGGTGACGTACCTCTATATCTAGGGAGGGGTAGGGCCTTCCTCTTATATACCCTGTCAGTAGGGCGGGCCCCACAGGGGGAGGCCACCTTCCAAGAAGCTTCGTGCCCCACAGCTGTTATGCAGCTGGCTAAAGGGGCGCGTGTTCGGGTCGCAGAACCGGACGGGTTGTGGACGCCCTTCTGATCGCGCGGATCGGGTTGTTTGTGGGCCGGGTCGGCCGCTGTGCCAGCTGGACCGGGCCGCAACATTATCAATATAAAATATATGTTAAAATATAAATACACGTTAAAAGTAAATTAAATCACACATATATTTATACATAAATACATTAGTAGTTAATTTTAGTGATTGATTTTAGTGTACAAATAATATTTTTGTATAATTATATACATGTATGAACAATTTCTATTGCAAGAATATGAATAATACTATGTGAACAAATATGAAAAAAAAAATTAACTCTTAGTTGTATAATAATTGTACAAAAAGATTATTTATATAGCATTATTGATAATAAAAACTAAAAAGAAAAGAAAAGCAAGAATAAGTCAAAAGTGGCACTTTTTTTTTTAATATGGAGGAAGGTGTGGGATGTAACAGCATTATGGAGAATAGAAGTGTTTTTTCTGCATGTGGTGTCAGGAGGCTGAAATCAGATCGAGCGATTTAGAGCAAGGAACTCGAACGATCCGATTAGAGGAGATCTACAAAAAATTAATTTTTTTATAAAACTCGGACGGTCCGTTTTAATTTAAAAAAAAAAAAACTAAAAACGGAGGGTCCGTTTTGTTTTAAAGGAAAAAAAAAACAAAAATTGTTAACGGAAGATCCGTTTTTAGTTTTTTTTTTAAAAAAAAACAGTGTAAATGGAGGGTCCGATTTCATGTTAAACTAATCGGACGGTCCGATTTGCGATCAATGAATTTTTTAACAAAAAACTCGGACGGTCCGATTTCTTCCTGTCCCACACCTGTGTACACCATAACCAAGCACAACTCACACACTCCTCCAATATAAAAAAAAAATTAACCCAAAAGTGGCAATACTATATATTATACAATAAATGAGTTTAGTGACCTCATCTGTTGTATCATCATAATGACCTCATCTCTTAGTTGTATCATTCAAAAAATATTTTTTAGTTTAGTCATGAAGCAACAAANNNTATATGACATATGTTATATTATAGTAGTCTTCATGTAGTTGATATTTGTTCACACTCTCATACGCATACGAGCATAAAATTATTATGTATCTCATTCTTCTTTTTACCTCTTGATTTTAGAAAAACGAATTCTTCTGTCACATTCTGAAGCTTTCCTTGTTCACACACATTCGCATATAGAATCTTCCAACAACCTTAAATATCCAAATTAAAAGAAGCCTGCAATATGCAAACGGTAAGCAACAACGTTTATATCATATTCCATGTCATTTTCTTTTAAATTATTTATTCTTAAGGATGGAATAGGATGCAAAGTTAAGGAGGCGAATTAAAAAAATTAACAAGCTAAATCAAATGCAAAATGACCCATCCTTTCCAATATACAAAATTTTTAAGTAAAATGACAAATAAGTCTTTGAAGATTTATACTTTAAATAAATTAATTTCTGAAAAAAAAAATATTAATAAAGGCTTCTATCATAATAGATAAGGACAATTATTAGTCCTTATAATTGGGATAGAAAATTTTAATTTGAATTTCACTTGTTTATATTCTTATCTTTGAAATTTTTATTAGTCTTTTCTTAAGAATTAATTTGTCCAAAAATATAATCTTTCAGAAGACTTATTTGTCAATTTATTCTTAATGGATTAAAGTTTAACATAGCGCTCAAATATTATTTCATCCAATAAGAAGATATACGTGATTTCAGGCTTCAACCAAAGTAGGAGGAATTGCTTAAGCACTATATATTCAATTCTTTATATATTGCAAGTAATTAAAACCTTATATATTAATATCAAAAAGGCAACTATAATCCATAAATAATGGTAAAATATTTTTGTTATAATCCCTGCCTGGATATATGGAAATCTAGAATCAGATGCAAATAATTAAAGTTAAGGATCCAAAGTAAAAAAAAACTAATTAAAAACCTGAATAAGATATACAAATAAACCATGCCTAATCCTTGTTCAATGTGTATATATATACAGTATTATAGCATAAGGAGGATCACTAAGGTCTAAGACATTACATCATTGAATTGAATTAAGGCCTCCATAATATATCATACACACCAAATTAAAGAAGCAACATGAGTTCTAATAATTATTCCAGCAACAATAGTGGAAAGCAAAACACCAAAGGTGCCGTAAATTCAAGTGGATTCACATTTGGAAAAGGGAACAACTCCATGTTCTGCAACTGTGTTAAGCTGCCAGGTGGTGCTCTTTGCGGTGTTTTATGCCTTTGGCAACAAGTTTCTGGTTGCTTTAAGTCATGTTTGGCCATTGTTAAGATTCCAAGCTGCTTTACCTGTTGCCCCTGCCCTTGTTGTTGTTGTTTTGCTAAGTCATAATCATCTCGTATGAAATACTTAGCATCATCTTGTTATATTTAAATCTTTGTCGTTAGTTAACTTGTCGTATATGTTATATGGTTCATGTTAGAATCTTTCTTACTAGCTAGTTTGTGTCAAAATTTTATGATATCATCATAAAATTTACTATTGATTAGTAAGATGGTGAATTTTACAATTGACTATTATTATGATAAATATAAGTTACTTGTTAGCAATGAATGTAGTACACACACCAGTTTGTTGATGGTGACTCGTGAAGGGATTGCACATGGGATCTAAATTCAAAAGTTCGGATAGGATAACCGTTACACCATAAAAGCAATGGAACATTGACAACCACCCTACAAGACCCTGTAATATACAGACATGTACAACTGTTTGACATACTCTTTCATTTTCGGTATTTTTTATTCTTTTGATATTTAAAAAAAAAAAAAAAAAGGAAGAAAAAACTCGTGTGTTATGTTGCTCCGGTTTGGAAAGACCTCCTTGTCTTTGAAGTGTAATAATTATCATTATACTCTTGTCTTATTTTATCTCTGCATTGTGGCCTCATTGTTACTAGTATTGTGTTTTATATAAGGTAGCGTTTGGTGGAGAGACAGAGACGGAAAGATTGAGACAGAGACTAAGAGACAGGGATTGAAATAAATCTCAGTATTGTGTTTGGTGCAAAATGGGAGACAGGAATTGAAACAAGAATGAAACTCTAATTTAATTTGCACAAAGGGTAAAATTGAAATTAATTAATTGAAATATTAATATTTTAGGTATAAAATATTATTAAAGTTTCAGTCTCCATCTCTAAAAATTTCAGTCTCCTGTGTCTCTACTTTTTGGAGGTACTGAAATACTGAAATTTTAGAGACAGAGACAGAAATTTTAGTACCAATCTCTGAACTAACAAACACAATACTGAGTCTCAGTCTCTGTCTCAGTACCTCAAAACAAACGCTATCTAAGAGTTCTCTTGTATCTGAATACTAATAAAGTAATAATAATTGTAGTAGTTCTAATTCTACTTGTAATAAAGAGCTTGCATGTTAATTGTGTCTTGAGCTTTATATTTGTCTGCTAGTAGGCATATAAGGTTCAAACTGTTCAAATCATTTTCCCGTACAAATACAAATAAATAAATAAATAAGAGAGTAGTTTTATATGAAAGTTTCAAAAAACGGATCATTAAATCTTATCAGTATCCAAGATTAGAACATATATAAGAGATGTATATATTTTTAGGAAAAAAACGATAAAAAGATAAAAAGGAAGGAAAATTTAAAATATTCACGAACATCAAATAATTATATTTGAAACTCAGTTCAGAGTAAGCATTATCACTCTTTCTTTCTCCTGACTCATCTCTTTATTTTATGAATAAATTCTTAAATCAGTCCTTATTTAGTAATTGTTCCAATAATTCAATTTAATTCCATTTTATTTCAAACATCCTGATTCCTGAAGAAGCTTGAAATAGCTAACCCATCTTCGTGGATGAAAGGAAAAATCATAAGCAGGAATATAACTCGATTCAATTTATCTAATTTTCAAAAATTACTTTTGCCTCGTTGCATAAATCCGACGACTCACCTAAAGAATGATGAGTGAACAGTTTCTTTTGTATCCTAAACTTACAGGGGAAAAAATGTGAATAGGAAGTCCTATTTTTTTCAATGTCTCTAAATACATTTTAAGATTTTCAATCTGCAACTATTTTAACAGGAATTTCAGGACTCAAAAAAAAATAATACACAACAATGCCTTCATAAATAATAATTTAGGATAGCAGGTTAGATATCCAAGGCATCCATATCTGGCACCCGGCTGGGAGCTTTATTTTTGTCCTTTGGATTATCCACAATAGCTGCCTCCGTTGTTGTCAGTAGCAATGAGACACTGCAATTAAAAAAAATTAATTTAAGTATGATATTAATTCCTGAAAATTTTCATACTGCCTTGCTTAAATAAGTGCGGATTTCAGTTTCTGAGTATTAAAGAACAAGTTAATTAACAATAAACCACTGCTAATAAGATCAAATGTTTTGATTTAAGCATCCTCGTCTGCACAACATTAAAAATATTGTTGTTGGCGCGACAAGTCAATTCAACATTTACATGATCAAAATTTGTAATTATTTAAATTATTACCTGCTCATGACAATTCCATGTCCAACTCCCAATATATGAATAAATTGAATTGCATCTAGCCATCTAGGTAAAAATAACTGCAATACGATCATATGATTTTACCTGGCAGCATCTACCAAAGCCGTTCTAACAACTTTAACAGGATCTATGATTCCAGCCTTTACCATATCAACATAGGCACCTGCTTTAGCAACATAAGCATCATCATAAGCAACAACTAAAGCATTACGAATAACACATGTATAACATGTATTACTAGAGAATAATAATTCATAACTTCTTATAAAAATGTCTAATACACAAGACACACATGGTGTAAACTAAAAACCAGCGATAAAAGTTGTAGTCTGTAAATATATATGTAAACTGGTTACAAACCTTTAGAAGCATCAAAACCCAAATTATCATTGTCTTGTTCTAACAATTTGCTCTGAACCAAAGTGCCATCGAAACCAGCATTTGAAGCTATTGTAAGGGTAGGTGCCTATGACAAAATATGCACTATGAGGAAAGATGTTGGATTAAAAATCACAAAGCAAGAAGTAAAATAGACAGAAACGTCTTTTCTGTACAAAAAAAAAATAGTAAAGTAGGGTGCAAGAACCTTAAGTGCATTCTGAATAATCTGTACTCCTCTTTTCTCATCCTCGTTCTTTGTTTCGAGGTTCTCCAACACTTTTGCAGCATATAAGAGAGCAACTCCACCACCTGAATAAAACAAGATGATCAATAATACATGTCAAAGGTAGATGCTGATTTGCTGGGTCACTCTGTATACTTTCCACCTAGTTAGAAAAAAAAATAGCCAGAGTACCTGGAACAATTCCCTCCTCGACTGCTGCTTTAGTGGCATTTAGGGCATCTGTCACCCGATCTTTCCTTTCCCCAACTTCTGCCTCACTAGCCCCTCCAACCTGGAGATATTTGATGCCATTTCAAGAAACTTGTACAAATTGATCATCACAAACTAATATTTTCGGGAGGTGAGATACAAACCTTGAAGACAGCTACACCACCGGATAGTTTTGATAGGCGTTCTTGTGCTTTTTCTTTATCGAACGTGGAAGAACTCTTGTTCATTGCTGTCCTAAGCTATAAAACAATATCCATGTACTAAATCATAAGTTACATAAAAGGCAATATAACATGAGTAGTGGTAATTGGTAAACATTATGATGATTATAAAAAGATTGTTAACTATTTTAATTGAAATGGTAGTGTTCAGAACTTCAGATCACTTTTAAATGTCTATGCAACAAACATCACTCGATGCACACAGTTGCACAATAAAAAAATTTGCAGCAGGAACAAAACACTAGAGGGAATGAATATGATCACTCTGATTTTGATATTTATAACAATTATTGGATTAAGTCTAAGCTAAGATCCGATTAATTCCTTTCATATTGATCAATTGGTTCTGCAAGAAATAGATATAAAATTATTAATCTAAATGACTTTGAACAAAATACCAGAATGAAACACTTCCAAAAATTCGAAAAATAAAAAATACCTCCTCACATCTCTCTGCAATGAGTTTCTTATCCCCACCTCCGTGTAGAATGATAGTGTCATCAATGGAGATAGTAACCTGTTGTGGATTCATTTGGTTATATATAATAGTATGAAGAACCAAAAAACTCGTATGTTCATTTGAGTGCAGACCTTTTTGGCAGTACCAAGCATTTCTGGTAGGACTTTGTCAAGAGTAAAACCACGCTCTTCTGTGATGACCTGTTTCCAAACCCATCATAATCATTTTCCCAGTAAATGACAAGCAGTTTCTAAAAATGACACACCCTAACAAGAACCAATAAGCAGTCTCTAAGAAATAAAGAAGCGGAGGAGATAATCACCTCTCCTCCAGTAAGAATTGCAAGATCATCTAGATTTGCTTTTCTGTTATCACCGAAACCGGGAGCTTTTATAGCACAAACCTAAAATGCAAGAAACATGAAAGTAAGTGGAAAAAAAGTAACACAAAATCAAGTTCCAAGTTGTTACCAATATAAAGGGCAAATACATGGATGACTATATGATACTCAACATCTAACGTAAGTAAACATAACAGAAAATTAGAAATCAGAGAGCAACACAAGAAAGCAGACTCAGGTAACCAACATAAAACATAAATGACACTAAAATTAGAGGGAAATGAAACAGAATATATAACCAAGAGGAAAGCCGTGTAATCACCTTAAGCCCAGCATGATGCTTGTTTAGTATGAGCATAGCCAATGCATCACTCTCAACATCTTCTGCTACAACCAGGAGCGGTCTTTTTTTCTGATTAACATCAAACAACAATCAAAACAATGAGAAGAATCAAACTGCAAATGGAAACAAGCACATTGTCAATATTAGTTTGCAAACCTCTACTGACAGCTCCAATATTTTCAATAATGAATTCATGTCTGAAATTTTCTTGTCATGGATGAGGATAAGGGGGTGATCCAATTCCTACAAAATCAAAGTTGTTATTATTAATATCACAAATAAAACCAAAAATAGATAAAACTACCCAAATTAATGAAGCTTTTAATTAACTTGATGTACATCACAAATATCTGAATAAACCAAGTTCATATTTGTGACATTGCTTCCACTGCTTAGCATGAAGCTATAAACTTATACAATGGAAAATGAAAATAGGGTTCAAAGCAATAAGCTGGAAACTTTCATCCTTGCCACATAATCATAATAATCACGAATAAGGCCATCTTTATAGAAACATTATTTCGCAAAAGATAATGCAAAACATAATAATAATTATAAATGAAACACCATCTAAGCATGCCAACATCCTGGAACATAATATGGTAATTCAGCTTTTCAGAATGATGCTAGTGACAAAAGAAGTATTATACACTTACACATTTCTGGGTTTTCTGATCACTAATAAAATAGGGAGATATATAGCCTCTGCCCAACTTCATTCCTTCAACAACTTCCAACTCATTGTCCAAAGTGTTTCCATCCTGAAAGCTCTGAAAGTTAGCTAACCTGGACTTGAACATTGTAAACAAGTTCATAGAAAAGGACAAAACATTCACGTACAGCAACGGTAATAACTCCTTCCTTTCCAACTTTTTCCATTGCCTTTGCAATCAATTCACCAATGTCTCTCTCTCCATTTGCAGATATAGTCCCAACCTGCAAGTTATACAAGTGAAATAAATGGACAACAAACATAGTTCAATAGATAATAGATAATTGTCAGATAAATATATTGTAAAACTTCCCACTGTCAATAGTATTCAGTGTTTACGCTCTTAAAATCAATGATAGAAGGGCATTAGGGAAGTAAAACAAAAATATACTTCATATTTTTTTAAACAAAAATTCATTCAGAAAGAGAAATTTTTTCTGAAAGACGCTTGTACCTGGGTTATCTCTTCAGGTGTGCTTATCATTACTGCCCTGCTTTTCAAATCAGTAATTACAGCATCAACTGCCTTATTTATTCCATTACGCAAATCCATGACATTTACACCAGCTGCAATCGATTTGCAACCTTCTATCAGTATTGCCTGAGTTAACACCGTCGCACAAGTTGTACCTGGAATCACAGAAGAAACATAGACTTGTTAGATAAATAGATCTAAGTTATGAACAACGTGGAAAAATAGCTTAAAATTTTTTGATACTTGAACAATCATGAAAAATACCTTCTTACATTTATTTTAAAAATAAATAAATAACTTGATAGCCTCATGATTGAAAACAATTCCTTCTGAGTTCAAAATCGCTTCAGCTAGAATTCATACTAAAGCAATATCATCAAAGAAAACACAAATCCTTAATGAAAAGTAAAATCACCATCTCCAGCAGCAGCGTTGGTAGCCTTGGCAACCTGCTTAACAAGATCAGCACCAATGTTCTTAGCCTTATCCTGAAATTTGATACTCTTAGCTACTGTCACACCATCCTTTGTGATCCTTGGGTTCCCATAACTTTTCTCAATAATCACATTACGACCCTAATTCAACCAACCAAAAAACAACAAACATAAAAAAGTAACTAAATAAAGTAAATTTGCACACTAATCATGTCAATTTCATTATTCAATCCCAAACAAACTCAAGAATACCTTAGGTCCCATGGTAACTTTGACAGCATCAGCAACCTCAGTGACACCCTGAAGAATTGCAGCACGAGCTCCAACGCCAAAGTTGATGTCTTTGCTCGCATAGTTTCTACTTGAAATAACCCTGCAGCGTATCTGTTCCAGCAACACATAAATAAAAATGAAGATTGCAATTCGTAGAAGTGGAAGAAACAAGAGTGGAAAAGGAGAGTGTAATTGTTCATACAACGTTCTTTGAGGTTGAGGAAGTGATGGAGGAGGCTAGCTTGGAAGCTAATCGATACATTGAAACAAAAATTGGGAATCAGAAATGAAAGAATGAATGAAATGAATGAATGGAACTCAGAAATGATGGAGACCGCTGAGAGTAGTAGGGCTTTACAGAGGGTTTAAGCTTCACTATTTTTTATTTATTTTTTATTCTTTGGTTATTACTATTGTTATTTTGTCTGCGGATTCTCGAATGTTCCTTCATTTTTTTTTTTTCTTTTGGATTTCCTGTTTAGGAGAAGCGAAAGCCCAAACTTTAAAAGACACCAAAAAAAAGTTATATAAAAAATATAGGAGCCCATTACACATCTATGTACCCATGTAAGCAAGTTGACCCAAATCCAAATAGAGTCACGCACGTTAATGACGAGTGAAAACACACGCACAAAAACCCTTTGTTACTTTGAGCTCATTATGAAAAATGTTACTTCTTCCTCAACATAAAATTGTTACACGAAACCGCTCATTCTCTTCGAATCTCTCTCAAAATCACTCAAATTTCAGTCAATATCTCTACAAAAATCACTACTGGAGAAGAATCGCGAGAAGATTTGGCAAAGAACAACTAGAAACGAACAAAAATAGCCTTCCTCCTCCTCCTCCTCATTCTCCTCCTTCTTTTTCGCGTTCCTTCTTCTTCACGTGTTTTCTCCTTATCTTCATTCTTTTGTTGTTATGGCTGCTGTATTTTTTTGTCTTTTAATCTTTTTCTCCCTGGTGAAGAAGTAGTAGAAGGTGAGGAGGAAGAATTTTAAATTGTGCAGAACAAAAATGAACCGAAATGGCCAACTCCACTGAACCAAACATCATTCATGTGCTGAATAAAACGTCATAAATATTTAATCATCAAGAAAAATATTTCTACATGCACAAGGACTCAATTAAATACACTAACAATCAAGTAAATCAAAATGAGCAACTCCTCTGACCCAAGCAATATTCATGTGCTGAATAAAATGTCATAAACATTCAATCATCAAGAATAGCATTTTTCCATGCAAAAGAAGTCAACTAAACACATAACAATTAGGTGAACCGAAATGGTCAACACCTCTAAACTAAACACCAATCATGTGCTGAATAAAACGTTATAAGCATTCAATTAGTAAGAAAAATATTTCTGCATGCACAAGGATTCAACTGAACACATTAACAATCAAGTGAATCAAAATGAGCAACTCCACTTAACTGAGCAAAATGTTGGTGTTGTTGGTGATGATTATAACGAAAGAAGAAGAAGAATCTGCGTGCGTGAAGAAGAACCTACGTGTACGAATTTGAAAGAAGAAGGAGGAGGAGGAAGAGGAGGAGAAATACTATTCTTGTTGATTGAAAGTTGATCATCATTTATTCACCACACGAACATTGTTCGGTTCGGTGGCCTTTGTGATTATGATTCACCAAATGAATGTTGTTCGGTTCAGTGGCCTCCTTTTACTTTGTTTAGAGTTTAAGATTATTATGATAACATGCAGCAATTATTTCCTAGCTGTCTCAACGTAATAACCTCATTCAACTTATTTGAAGTTGAATCATTCATTGTTTCTATTCAGAAGTGTAGATCGAAGAAGAAAACGAAGAAGAAGAAGAAGAAGAACGACAGAGCTTATTACGTTGAATTTAATGCATATCAATAATGAAGAATGCAAGCAGAGAAGAAAAACGCGAACAGAGAAGAACGACGAATTTTATTAGGTTAAAGAACGCGAATAAAGAATAAGAAGAAGAACGAAAACGCGAGAAGAGAACAAAGTTTACGTTGAAAAAGGTTTATCACGCAGTAGAAGATTTACATTATATACGTTATATGAGGCGTGTGTATAACAAACGCGTAAGGGAGTTGGGTACAGTGACGGACCTAGAAAATTATAATAGTGGGGGCAAAAATAATATCAATATATTTAGATATTTAAATTTTGGAGCATATTAGTTAGTCAAATTTTTAATAAATATAATTAACACATTAAAAAACATATTAATTCATATAGTATTTTTTCTCATTTCAATATTTGGGCACATTATTGTGTGATACATTTATTATTAATACCAATGCTATTTCATATTTGTCAAATTATATTTTTATTGATTATTTTTTATGTAAAACAAAAGATATTATAGTTCAATAATTAAAGAATCTATCAGGAATATAATTCAAATTAACTAATTTTAAATTTTTACGAAAATTGTGTGAGAGACAAAAAAATTGGGAGAAAAATAAAAATTTAAATCAAACAACTATAATTCTCTTTGTATATAAGTATAGATAAGATAATATCTCTTTTTATATTATGTAAATATTCAAATAATTTGTTAGCATTTAATTACAAAATTGACATTTTTTATATTTATGGTAAAAACTTTTCGACAATTTTTTTTAAAGTATAGGAGACAAATGAATTATAATAATGAGGACAATTATCTATATACATATATACTTATTATTGTTTTTCTATAAATTTAATGGGGCAACTGTCCCCACACAAACAAACGTGGATCCGTCCCTAGTTAAGGAGATGCGTCTGATTGAAGTTATTTGGATAATTTGGATGAAAAAATTTTATAAATGTAGAGTTTTTTCGTATTTAATAATATAGATAGTTTTAAACTGTGATTATTATAGTATCATGAGTAATATTTAATTATTTTATTAATTTCTTACAATTTCATCACACTTTTACTTAGATTTTCAAATTTAAAATTTTGTAATTAAATCTCAAAGAATGAGGGGCTTAATTAAATGGTTATGTTAAAATGTGAGGAATCAAATTAATTTTAGTTATGAAAGCAATTTCAAGGTACTTGGTTAGATAAACAAACTTCTGATTTGGCCGGGTTTATACTATATAGAATAATAGAACTCTCAAGTTGCCAACTTGCCATTATATATTATATATTTGCTTGAAAGTTTTTAAACTCAGAAGAAAAAAGGCGTTGTCGTGTGTTGAATGTTGATTAACAAAACACCAAAACCCCATTAAAAAATAAATTAAAGAAAGACCAAGGCGATATAATGGTTGACCAATAGAGGGACTCCCAACTTTCTTCAACTTGGAATAATATGGTATTTGTTACGGTGTCGTTAATACTTAAACGTAAAAAATATATAAATTAATAAATTTTAAATATTTAAATTTACATAAAAAATAAATTCAGAAAAAAATCGATACTAAACTAAAGAATTATAGAATTTCCCGAATAATATACACCAGTTGAATTCCATGTGCGTTAGAAAATATTAATCAATTTGTTTTTCTACATGTAATTATAATTTAACAGATATTTTAGATCGGATTCTAGTTAAATGATTGACTAGGTAACTAACATAGATATGGGTGTTAAAGCTTTTTGCTGGGAGCGAAACGAATTACAGCCACCTGAAGCACATCAGTTTTCAATTCAATGTCAATATTCTTCTATTTATGTTTCGGCTTCTTTATTTTTTATTTTTTATTTTTTGTCCCCTGGCCTCTCTTATTAATTGCATAACTTCATGGTACGGATGCTTTTCATATTTTGCCTCCTTTAGTGTCTTCTTCTCATCAACATGATTTCTTTCATTTTTCCACGACAACTCAACATTATGATTAATAAATTTATAAGTAAGAATTTAAAAGAGATAATAATTAAATTGATTTATCAGTTTTTATGTGATAATTTAATTAGACTTTTAGATTTTATATTAATTAAATTAGTTTTTCAATTTTAAACCATCAATCTTTTTCAACGAGAAGAATGCTATGTTCTGAAACATAAATTAGGCTCAAAAATCACATAAATCGAATTGGTATATCTAGAGATATGAGATAGATGACGATTAAGGACCAGTAATATCAAAAGAATCCCATTAGACAAACAATGAAAAATATTAACAATGTGTATAATGAGTTAGTTATTTAACTCAATAGAGATACACAATAAAAATTCTTTTATAAATTATTCTAAATTCAAAAACTTTTATTCAATTATTTTACATTAAATTTTAAATTTTAAATTTTAAATCTCCCAATTTTAAATTTCAAATTTTTAAAAAATTCAATTAATTATTTAAAAAAATAACCATCCAAAATCATAATTTACCGAAATATTTTACTCAAATACTCTTTTCTTTTTCAATTGACGGCTACCTCCACCTTCATCAATATTAATCCCACTTCATCTTTACTGCTTGGCTTGCCACACGCCACTCACCCTTAGTAAAAATAACCATCCACCTAAGAATAAAAATAATCATCCGCATACCTAATGAATTGAACATCAAACATATTTTAATTACGAAAAAGCTCTACATCCATGTAATTTTTTCATCCAAGCTATCCAAGTAACTTCAATCAGACGCGCCTCCCCAACCCCCTTACACGTTTGTTATACACGTGCCTCATATAATGTATATAACGTAAACCTTCTACTGCGTGATAAAGCTTTTTCATCGTAAACCTTGTTCTCTTCTCGCATTTTCGTTCTTCTTCTTCTTCTCTATTCGCATTCTTCTTCTTCTTCAACCTAATAAAATTCGTCATTCTTCTCTGTTCGCGTTTTTCTTCTCTGCTCGCATTCTTCATTATTGATCTGCATTGAATTCAGCGTGATAAGCTCCGTCATTCTTCTTCTTCTTCTTCTTCTTCTTCTTCGTTTTCTTCTTCGATCTACACTTCTGAATGGAAACAATGAATGATTCAACTTCAAATCAGTTGAATGAGGTTATTATGTTAAGACAGCTAGGAAATGATTGTTGCATGCTATCACAATAATCTTAAACTCTGAACAAAGTAAAAGGAGGCCACCGAACCGAACAACATTCATTTGATGAATCAAAATCACAAAGGCCACCGAACCGAACAATGTTCATGTGGTGAATAAATTGTGATTAACTTTTAATAAACAAGAATAGTATTTCTTCTCCTCATCCTCCTCCTCCTTCTTCTTTCAGATTCGTGCACGTAGGTTCTTCTTCTGCTTCTTCTTCTTCCCGCATGCATATTCTTCTTCTTCTTTCGTTATGATCATCACCAACAACACCAACATTTTACTCGGTTAAGTGGAGTTGCTCATTTTGATTCACTTGATTGTTAATGTGTTTAGTTGAGTCATTGTGCATGCAGAAATGTTTTTCTTACTAATTGAATGCTTATCACGTTTTATTCATCACATGATTGGTGTTCGGTTTAGTGGTGTTGACCATTTCGGTTCACCTGATTGTTATGTGTTCAGTTGACATCTTTTGCATGAAAAAATACTATTCTTGATGATTGAATGTTTATGACGTTTTATTCAGCACATGAATGTTGCTCGGGTCAGTGAAGTTGCTCATTTTGATTTACTTGATTGTTAGTGTGTTCAATTGACTCCTTGTGCATGTAGAAATATTTTTCTTGATGATTAAATGTTTATGACGTTTTATTCAGCACATGAATGATGTTCGGTTCAGTGGAGTTGGCCATTTCGGTTCATTTCTGCTCTGCACAATTCAAAACTCTTCCTTCTCACCTTCTACTGCTTCTTCACCAGGGAGAGAAAGATTAAAGATAAAAAAATACAGTAGCAATAACAACAAAAAAAATGAAGATAAGGAGAAAACACGTGAAGAAGAAGGAACGCGAAAAAGAAGGCGGAGAATGAGGAGGAGGAGGAAGGTGAATCTCTGTTACTGTTTTCGTTCGTTTCTGGTTGTTCCTTGCCAAATCTTCTCCAGATTCTTCTCCAGTAGTGGTTTTTGCAGAGATCGTGACTGAAGTTTAAGTGATTTTGAGAGAGATTCAAAGAGAAGGAGCGGTTTCGTGTAGCGATTTTGTGTTGAGGAAGAAGTAACATTTTTTCATAATGAGTGCGAAGTAACGAAGGGTTTTCGGGGGCGTATTTTCACTCGTCATTAATGTGCGTGACTCTATTCGGGTTTGGGCCAACTTGGTTACATGATTACATGGTTTTGGCTCAATTAATGTAGTGATTTGGTTGATATTGTGATTAGATTGGGTTGACAGTTGTAGGATGGACATTAAAGCAATTAGATCATTGGTCAAGCTATAGCTTGGATTCTCACCATTTTTAATAGCAGTCGAAGGTGTACTGGTTTTATCATTCTCATTAGTGAAAGTGTTATTGATGCTTCCATATTTCTGCAAATACGGGGAAGGTCATGCTTCTTGTAGCATGTATCAACAATGTGTCCTGTTCTGCCACAGAAGGAGCAATGCTTTGTGCTAAGAGACCTGCTTGGACTTCTTCCTCTACCATTCATACCCCATCTACCTCTGCCTCTGATGGAATTGTGACCAGAATTAGCAGCGTATAAGATTGTGAATCTGGAGTGTCAACTGAAGGACTGAGCTAGCGTTCTTGTTGGGTTAGCATTGCAAACACAGTATCCATGTCAGGTATGGGTTTTAATAGTATAATTTGGGTTTTGGCAGTCGCAAATTGATCATTGAAGCCACACAGAAATTTTGCAATATAGTCTTCATTGCGGTATAATCATATTGCTTCCAAACAATAGATACACTTGCTACTTGCTAGTACAGGTAATACACATAGGAATCGGTGTGAAGTTATCAATTTCTTTCCAAATCCCTTCCATCTTGGTAAAATAGGAAATGATTGAAAGATCATCTTGTTTTGCACTATACAACTTTTCATACAACTCTGAGACATGATACAGATCTCCCTGGTAATAGCATTTTTTTAAATCATTCAATAGATCTAAAGCCACATTTCTCCAGATGACACTCTGAAGAATATTGTGTGAGAGAGATAAATGTAGCCAAGAGAGGACAACAACTCCAAGCCGCATACATTGGATCGGTAACCGCCGATCGAGGGAGAGAGCTATCAATAAAGAGAATTTTGTTCTTGGACTCAAGTACTAACGAAATCGAGCGGGACCAATTAATGTAATTTTGAGAATTGAGACGAAGAGAAATTAAGGGATTACCAGGACTTTTAGCTGGGTGCAAAAAGTATCAACTGTTTTGAGCAATAGGAGGATGCACCATTTTGAATTTGTGCGGTTCTGGAGTTGAGTGAGTTGAAGAAGAAGCATGTTGATATCGACATTAGAAGTTGTAGTGGAGCTGACGTCACTGTGAGTGGAATCCATTAAAGAGATTCGGTGCAAAGTAGGCCGTGATTGATGAAGTTACCGAAAAAGCTTAATCCAGATATTCTTCTCTAAAACTTACTGATTGTGGTTGAGATTCAGTCACAAGAAAAAAGGGGAGTGTCGATGAAAAAATCGCAACTCTCATCAGACGAAAAGAAAGAAGAAGAAAGCAATTCCAAGACACGATTCCCTAACTCGCTGATCGGAACACTGTTATTGAAATCCTAGAGATTCGATGAACAGCTCTCATCAATCTCTATTGTGTGAGTTTGGAAAAGATGTTGGATCTGGACGTAGACAAAGAAGATTAGAATGTGAAAAATGTCTGGAGTCAAATGATATCATGTGAAAACAAAAGCTGGAAAAGGATTGTGAAGTTTGATTAATAGAAAAGAATGGAATAGGGAGTAAAAAAAAGGTTCTAAAATTTGTTTGGTAAAGAAAAAAAGTGATATAGATAAAATAACATATTAACAGAATGAGTTAACAAATCCTACTTTATATACCAATTTACATAATAAATATCTTAGACGAATTAAATATACTAACTAGTAACTAACTATTAATCACAAATGCTAATTAAGTTAAGTATACTAATCTACTATAACTAATACATTTATGTAACAATAAATTTAGAAATGCCAAAAAATAAAAAGAGAGAGAATAAGTGAATGAATGAATGCGTTACAATTAACAAAATCATTCTAGGCGAATTGTTCTCCAAGTATTTGCCTTTTATAATGGGCAACATATTTCAAATGTGTTTAGATGTACTCCTATTCAAATGCTTTATAATAAGTCCCAAATAAATTTAGAGAAAGAAATTGAGTAATGTTACATTATTAAAAATATTATTAATAACTATAAATTACATAATTTGCTAACCCCTAACATTCCTCATAAATTTATTAACTGAGC
>NC_029793.2:7981235-7999502 GCF_000816755.2 Arachis ipaensis | reverse complement strand
CCGGCCCTTTGCTATATTTGTTAAACTATAAAAATTAAACAAGCCCAAAAAAAAATGTTCAGTGCTTTTTAACACGTAGTAAAAAAAATTATGCTAACTAAACGATATATCTCTCACATTTTTATTCTTTCAGTTTGCATTAAGTAATTTACGATCTTGACTTCTAATTTTTCAATATTTAGACATGTTTCAAAATAAAATGCTATTAGTTTATTATTTAGAGTATCTTTCGCCTTCTATCTTATTATTACACCTTCAAGACTTTGTAATTCTTTTTTGGACTTACTTCCTTCTATAATCTTATTAAATTTGATAAAACTTCTATTTCATAAAAGTTTTTTATTTTTATTTTTTAAGTAAAACTTTTCAAAAGTCATAGTAATAATATTTGGTAAGACAAAATAAAAGTGATTTAATCTTCAATAAGTATAAGTTTCAATAGTAGTGTTTTGATAAAGTTATTTTTAAAAGCCAAAATAATTTTAATAGACATAAATATAATAAAATTAAAAATAAATTTAAATATTTTACTTATATTTAAAATTATATTAAATTTTTTAATTTAAAAAGTACAAATTTTATATATTTTAAAATTGAATTTTGTTAATTAATTAACAAAAAATATAATTTAAAAAATTTATTAATTAAATGTATATCTGACAATTTGTTTAAGATAATTCTTTTTCGAAGTTATTTATTAAAAACTATAAAGATATAAAATTTAAGAAAGACACATTTATTATGAAGATACTATAAAACGTATTTCTGAGTTTTCCAACTAAATAACTTAACAGATACAATTTTTTCTCTAAAATGTGAATATATTAATCAAAACAGACCATTTTAGAAAGGAAATTTCGCCACTTTTTTACCGCAAATTACAGAATATATTATCAAATTCTGCAAAAGAATTGTACCCAACATTATACCAATCTTATCAGTTATACATTCTATTGGCTAAAAATAATTTAAATTTGATGATAAATAAATTGAAGACATACATTTGTCTAGACTATATTAAAAAGATATTTAAAATAATAGAAAGAAATCATCAATAAGTAAATTAGGTTGATCGAAAAAGGTGTAAATCGAAAATGAAGGTCTATAATAGAAGTAATGAAGAGGCCAATAATTAAAACAGTTGAAGACGATTATCACACTTGTTATAGCAAAAACAATTATGTTTAATTTTTTTGTAGGTAGAGCACGTGAAAAAATTCTAATCGATTAAAAAAGACTATTAATAGATATAATATGAAAGGAGTAAAGATTAGAATTCGTTTTCAAAAACATTTTCGCACACTCATATTTTTAGCAATTTTTTGAATCTGTAAAGAACTTTTTTTTATAAGATTTTTTTTATATCTTTTAAATTTCTTTAAGTTTCTTGTAAGTTTTTCTCTTTTGCAAATTTACTTTTTTTTTACAAAGTCTTTGTTTTCTTCTTTAACATTTTCATATTATCTTTCGATTTTAAAGTCCTTTAACTTTTGTTGAGATATTTTATTACTTTAATTTAATTTTAAGTCATTTAAATTTTATTTATATTTTAAATTTTTTTCTATTCATTTAAAATTAGAATTTTTTAGTGTACAATTCAAAAACTGATATTTATAAGAAGAGTAAGTTTGTTTTTTAGATAATTAGATTGAACCAACCCAAATTTTACTAAAAATATGCATAATAGATAACTAACACACCCATTTTTTTGCTATTCGAATATAATAATTTTATTGAAGGCAAATGAGGGCAAAATTCTATCTCCATCTTTGACGCATCTAGGGATCCATACAATACAACTGTTGCTCTATAATTCGTTGAGGAAAAAATTCGCACAATTAACATACACCACCACCATAATTAGAGGGTAATCGGTCTATGCTTAGGAAGGTAGAATGATGTATGGGTTGTGAAGAGCTTAAAGAGTCTATAGGGTTCATGTTTAGTAGTTCTCTCTTACTTACTTTTACTAGTGCTACCTTCTTCTTCCTCTTATAAACTTGAGGCTCTGATACCACAGGAGTGGATCTCCAGTACTTCAAGGTGACAATGATATAATACATTGTATGCTTATCCCGGTCACTCTTTTCAACCATTTTAACGAGTGCGATTAAAGGGTCCGAGCAAAATTTAGTATTATAACATTGAGTCCCTTTTTCACTATGAGAAATTCTCGTGGATCCTATCCATGCCATTTTCTTATGAGCAGGATCCTCTGCAGAGGAAAGCTCAGAGCATACTTTATGGCACTAGATTGAGAAAGAAGGAAATAACACTAGCTAAGTTTTCAAAGAGAGAAGAAAAATTTAGAACATTTTGTAAGATAGAAAAAGTGGATATATTGCAATGTTCATTGAGATCTGATTACAACTGAGGTGAGCTCCTCCTTTTATAGAGGCCTCTAGATAGTAGCAATCTCTTACAGAATCTAAATAAACCTATCATACAATGCCAGCTGAAGGATAAGGATAAGCCTTATCTCTTTCTGACTTTTCTTAGACATGTGACAGAGATCACTTTATTTTAGTGTATTTAATAATTATATATAGTGGGGATATTGTCCTAATAAAGGGACGGTTTGAAATAGTCTTCTGGAAGGATCCCATCACCATCAGAGAAGGATGATGTCTCGTCAGAAGCCAAATTGACAGCTCTAAGATCCATATCCGAGTCTTGTAGATAGGTAGTATATATTTCCTTCATTAGGATCTTGGGCATCTTGTAGGTACGGGTCATATGGGTCTGAGTATAGGCCTTTAGCGTCATTGGGTATCCTTGCATCAATTCTGGTTGGGTTTGGTGGTAAAGCATATACTCTTTCATGTAGATCTTCAAAATTCAGATCTTTCTCAGAATTTCTGGTTGAGATATGTCTAGACGTGCTGGGCTGGTTTCTTGGAGCATGAAAAGAGTATTGTCCAAATTGATTGATTATTCCTAAAGTTATGAATCTGGACTGAAACTCTTGGAGAGTTATTGGCGGAATATCTGTTTGAAATGGGAGTCCTTCAATTACATCTCTTTTTTCATATAGTCCAGGTTGCCAAAGTTGACAAAGGTATTTGGTCAAGGCATTTAGGACTGTCTTTTCATCTGTAGGCCATATGGTAGAGTATCCAACAATATCGACCTTGTTCATGGTGTGTGAGTCTCTTCCAGTAAAATAATTCCTCTGTAAGGTGACAAAACAACATAATTTTCATTTTTGCCTGAGAAGATTTATCCCACAGTTGGTGTCGGTCGAGCATGTTATATAGCATTCCTCTCCATGCATCAAGTGGAGCATACATAGAGAATAACCAGACTAGATGGGATTGTGCTTGAGTGCGGTTACACAGGATATGGTATACAGAAAAAATTGGCACTATGATGGCACATGTATATAAGAAAGACAGAGCCCAAATATACCACATCAATTTCTCTGGTATAGGTTCTTGGATTATTGGTATAGTGCAGAAAGGGGTATCCATGTTGAAGTACCTTCGATTTGGATGGATTTGGGTTATGATAAGGAGCTAGTGTAGCCAGTAAAACAAAGTTTGTTTGGCTAGACAATTTATTTGGAATTCTGTCTGAGGTCTTGCTTTGAGGGAAAAAGGACAAATATTTCTCCTGTATGGACTTCTGCAGAGCGGACAATCAAAAAATGGAATCATGTATGAAGGATTGTGTGTACTCATAGTGTAAATGTAATAGATTGGTTTTGGAATTGGTTCTTTGGTAGGTCTGGATAGAAAATCAGCAAGTGTGTTTTGGTGTCCCTTTATGTGTCTCACTTCAAATTTATAGTGAGAAAACCAGTCTTTCCACTGTAACAGTTGAGAGTCTGGCAAGATCTTTTTCTTGATCTCCAACATTGACGGGAAAGAGGTGTTATCCATCTCTACAGTGAAATTATAAGGACTGAGGTAAAAATTAAATTTTTCTATCCCTTTTTTAATAGCAAGAATCTCTTTGTAAGTGGTAGCATGGTAATGTTTTTTAGATTCTTTGAATTGTCCACTAGCATGCGCACAGTAGTGTCTTGTCCCATCAATTTTTTCAAGTAGCATAGCTCCCCAGAACTCATCACTAGCATCTGTCTGCAATATTCTTTTTCCCGTGCTGGGAATCTTTAAAGGAGGGGGTCTTGTGCTATCTTCTTTAGGGTTTTGATAGCTGTAGTTTGCTCAAGTCCCCATGGTGGGGCTTCTTTTTCAGGAGTTTTGATAGCTGGCTGGTGTATCTGGTCACATCTGGGATAAAGTCTCTGATGTAGTTTACAATTCCCAAGAATGGTTGGACCTATTTGACCGTCATGTTTTTATCAAGGAAGTGGATTAATCCTTTGGCGATATGATCCCCTGATTGAAAGAATCCATCTTTGAAGACCATCCTGAAGAACTCAATTTTTGTTTTTGCAAGAGAACTCTTTTTTTTATGATAACATCATTCCCTGTTTTTTGACAATTTGAGTGAATTGGGCCAGGAGTGCCTTATGGGCTTCATTGTCTTTTGAGAACAGTAATATATCATCAATATAAATAAGTGTGGAATATAGTATGGACTCAAAGATTTTGGTCATGGCCTTTTAAAAAAGAGATGGGGCTACTTTGAGTCCAAATGGCATTACTGTCCATTGATATTGGGCTTCAGGGATACAAAATGCTGTTTTGTATCTATGTTCAAGATGGAGCCCAATTTGTCAAAAGTCAGCCTTTAGATCAAACTTGCTGAATATTTTTGCTCCACTTAACCTTTGTGTAATAACTGAGATCCTTGATAGAGGAAACTTATCATCTTGCAAAAAAATATTAAGTGGCTTATAATCAATAACAAGCCTCTTTTTTTCTCTATTTTGCTCGGCCCTTTTTTCAACATAGAATGCTTGACACGCCCAGTTAGAGTTGGTTGGTTCAATGAGTCATTGAACAAGAAGGGATGCACATTTAGCCCTTGCCAACCTGAGATCCTCAGAGTTCATTCCTGAGTGTGTGGCCTTTGTTGGGTTGATGTCCTCATTCTTTTTAAAAGGGAGATGAACATAAAATTCTGGATTCTTCCACAAAGGTGCAAGATGGTTGAATTGATCATGACTATCACAATAGGCACTAAGGAATAGTTGCTTGACCTCCTTAGATTCTTCTGAAGCTTCTTGGATCTCAAGGATGCTTTGTATCCCTGTAAAAGGCAAAAACTGCCCTTTTTAACTTAGGCCAGTGGGTTTGATATGTAGTCCATGGGTTCGGAAGAAAGCATCAAACCCGAACAGAACATCTTTGTATGGGAGATAACTTCCCAGTACCCTGAGCCAAGTGGTCTAGCATGCAAATATCTCCAATCCAATTGGTTTTTTGGAAATGAGATTGATGGTGAAGACTTCACTGTTAGCTGCTGCAAACCTCTTGAAAAAAGGTGCCCACATTTCTTTTGGTAAGACATGTGGTTTTAGGATAGTGGCACAAGATCCAGTATCCATTAGTGCAACAACTTTTATTGGTTTGTCATAGACGGATGTCTTGACTTTTAAATCGAAATGAGGTCGAAGAGTACCATCAATCTGTTTTATTCCTAAGGATCCAAGGTATCCAAGTTCTTCTTCTGGGATGCTTGATCCTTTAGGAATTCTTGTGGTGATGGAAGCAATGGAGGATATGGTAAAGATTGACCTCTTTGGTGGGAGATCTTCTTCTGAACTGCTTCCTTCTGAATCAGAGCCTTGAAAAACATATTCAGTTTCACCATTTTTCTTTTCTTGTTCTTCAAGTACTGATTCAATATCTTCTTCATCTTCGATGGAAGCTGCATCCATTAAAGACTGAAGCATTTTTATCTCCTTCTTTGTCTTATGAGGACATGATTTAGCAAAGTGGCCTTGTGTTCCCACAAATGAAGCATTTGTTTGACTTAGTATGGGGTTTTCTTCTTTTAAAATAACGGTATCTTTGCTTCTTTCTCCCCCTTTTGAATGCCTTCTGGTGGAATGTTTTGGCTGGTGGTTGCCAACGTGTCTTCTTCTTTAGCTTACATTCACACATGCTTGGCTCTTTGCATTTGATCTTCAAATAGGATTTATTGTATGCTCCTTTGAGTTTGCCTGAATTTTTGTTGAGCTGTTTGAACATTTGTTGTTGTTCACATAGTTTGTCCAGAGCAGCTAGAGCCAACTGATATATTTCTCCAATGGTAGTGGTAGCCATTTCTTTGCAAAGAGTTATCATCATCGGCTGTAACTCTGGCTAAAGTTCATCTGGCAAGGATGCCATGAAGACTTGTTTAAGTGGCGGATTATTATTTCCTCCAAGAGGATAATATTTAGCAGCCATCTTCTTGTAATGCCTCTCCAAGTCCTTTCTATTGAGTGAACAACACTTCATTTCAAAATATTCTTGAGAATTTCTTTTCTGGATAATTGTAATGTTCCCAAGAATTCTTGATGTATTATTCCCAAAAACTGAGAAGGAGTACCATTAATGAGTTGGAGTCTTTCATACTCAGAAAGGTTGTTAGCCCATTCTCAAAGATTGCCAGTTATTCGATTTATGAAATCTGCAAGGACTTGTTTGCTTGAAAGATTTGGATTGGTCATGGTAGTTTCAATCCAAGCAATAAATTCATTCAACCTTTCTCTGTATCTTGCTGGTGGGATATCATCAAAGGTGAACCATTTGTTAGGTATTTTTATTTCAGAGGACCCTGCATAAGTAGGATTAGCTGAAGCTGCTGGTTCATCCCTTTCAAAGGTTACCTCCTCTTCTTCTTCTTCTTCTATAGGGTTGACCATAGCTATTGCTGAAAGGTCTGCTTCATAGTCTTCTTCGAACCATTCAACAGTTTTTCCATTGGTTTCAGTAGTTTCATCATCAGGATCAAATTCATCAGTAATTTTCTCACTGTGTGATCGATTATCCATAGCAAGGGTATTAATTGTCCGTCCTGGGGTAGGAGATCCTTCTTTGATGCCCTTATCTTTTGTAGGGACATTAAAAGGTGTATCTTCTTTGAAAAAATTTTCTGGTTTCCAAGGAGGACGAGGTTTGGGTTGGAGAGAAGGCTGAGACGAATAACTACTCCCTTGGGGAGAGATAGATTTTTTGGTGTTTGCTTGTCTGGCTAAATGATAGGTGGATTTGAAAATGGACTCATAATCTGGGGTTTCAGGCGGCGAATATGTTGAGGGAAATAGAGTGGGCGAATATGAGGGATATGGTTTAGGATACATGGATAATGGATCTATAGCCAGTGCTTGAGGTACAGCCACTTTGCCTCTGTCCATCTCAATTTGTCGAAGTTGGGCCTTGACTTGATCCAGTTCTCTATTTTTCTTGTAGAATTCTAGGCCAAAGTACCTATTATCAATATAGGCCTTGAGTTCTTGATCAAGTTGAAAAGCCTGTGCAGAGAGCCGATCTCTGAGTTCAGCAATTTGTTCTGCTACAGAACCTAGTTGTGTTGAGAGACCTTTAGTTTTTTCCACGAGAGCATCAAGAGTGTGATCTATTCGGAGTAATAATTTATTTTGGCTAACTGCATTATCTGTGTGCCAATTAAGTACTTCCTCTTGAGGAGTTGTTGCTTGATGTCCATGTGGAGTAATTCATTGAGGAATCACGTATGACCTTCTAGTGATTTTCTTTTCATCAGTCTGGGTCACTAAAGGTGGAAATTCTTCCTCATAAGATCTGAGAGTGGCAATGCATGGGATCGTATTGACTGGCTGATAAAGATAATCCATAGCATCTTTGCAGGACAGTCTTTTCTTTCTGAGCATCAGTGCCGCATCTATATCATTAGGGGGCTTGGGCCTTTTATAGGAGCAAGGAGCTTGCAGTGACCTCTTCTTCTTTTTCTTGTTCCTCTGCTGCCTGGCATAATCTTCATCATCAGTATCACTCCATTGGTTAGCACAGTCATGGTCAGAATCACAAATGGAGGGATCAACATCCCAAATGAAGTGGCCATTTACATGAGAAACCTAAACAGGTTTTCCATTCTCATAGAAGTGCACAGGTGGATTATATTGATCGTGAGTTGTCTGCACCTGAACAGGAGAGATCATATTAATCCTCCTGAAGGATGGTCCCCGCAGTGAAGTTTGCTTGATCATTCCAGGTCTCTAGAAAATAGTAGTCACCGTTCCATCACTATTATGAGTAATAGTTGGAAGTGTTGTGGTATGAACATCAACCTGTTCCTTTGGGAAAGCTTTCTTATAATCAGTAATCCATTCCAAGGAAAAGATAGAAGAAAGTTCATCAATAGTGATCATTCTTGGAATGTTTATGATTGCTGGCCCTCTAGCATTATCTGTGAACATGAATAATGCCTCTTATGTAGTGTTTGGGAGATTGAGATCAAGAGCATGGTCTTGAACTCGGTAGAGGACTTGGTGATGCAAGGTGGCCTGTTTAGCATTAGAGTCTTGGATTACCCCCAACTAGCTGTATTTGGATTTTTAGCCTTTGACATATCATTGGATCTGATAGTCTCATGGTGAAATTAGGAGCTATAGTAAGTGACGTGTACCCCCATAAACCTTGGAAACAAGATCAATATCAAAACCGACCAGATAATCCGGAAACAAGCAAGCAGAACCAAAACACAACTTGATCACGACTACGCACAAACGTCATCTCTAGACGGTTACCAGCAACAACGGCACATGCTGTCCAACCCAAAATATCGGAACGAGCAGAAGGAAGGTAACACTTCACTCGTCTATAAAAACAAACCAAATAGCTCAGAAAGGGACAGGTCACAAATACACTTCCACTCTCTTATTAGTATTAACTTCTTAATACTCTCTTTCTGACTTGAGCGTCAGAGTACTTTTTGCAGGTACTCCCGCCGCTGTGTTTTGTGTCGCCGAGATTTTCCACTATTCTCCTCAAACGACGTATAGCTCTTCCCATGCCAAGCAGTTGGAAAATGAGCCATATACCTCGGTCGATTTGGAACGGAACATTTGGCGCCCACCGTGGGGCCCGAGATTTATCTAACCCCACTATTTCCTTTATCTAGCTTTTTATTATTTTCTGTGACAGGATCTCCAACCCTTAGGCATGGCTGATAACGGGGTTCATCAACCCACACAAGCAGAGCTCTTAGCTTAGATCGCTGAACTTCAGGCGGAAGTCTGAAGGATAGCTGAACTGTCCGTCCGCAACAATGTTGAAAAGCATGAGAAAGGAAACTCCAAAGGCTCGGCTCAAGGCAACACCAACCCGTTGTGTCTCAATCCACCGAAAGAGAAGCTGACCTTGGACAACCCATTCTCTGAAGAGATCACCAACTTCCAGATGCCCAAGAATTTCGTGTTACCTACTTCTCTTGAGCCATATAAGGGGATTGGTGACCCCATGCTCATGTTAAAAAATTCCAGTCTATGATGTTTTTTAACAGCGCTAACAATGAACCTATACTCTGCCGAGCTTTTTCTACTTATCTTGATGGTGCTGCACTACTTTGGTTTTCTAAACTATCTGCAGGTTCGATCTCCTCATTCGAAGAATTGGCGAGGTCCTTCATTGACTACTTCGCAGCTTCAAGGATATACGTACACGGATCAGATTACCTTGGTACCATCCGACAAGGACAACACGAAAGCTTGAAGGAATACATGACTAAATTTGCGGAGGCAACCATGGAAATACAAGATCTAGACCCAGCAGTCCACCTACACGCCCTTAAGGCCGGCCTCCGACCCGGTAAGTTCCGGGAGACAATCGCGGTGACCAAACCAAAGACACTGGAGGAATTCCGAGAAAGAGCAGCTGGACAAATGGAGATCGAAGAACTCCGTGAGGCTGAAAGAACAGAAAGAAAACAACCTAGAAAAGACAAAGACAAGACTATAAGGTCGCCAAACAATAAGGAACTGAGGAAGCCATTCAAGCTCACCCCAAAATTTGACAATTATACCAGATTCAACACAAAGAGAGAAAAAATAATCAAAGAGATTCTCAACGCCAAAATTATAAAACCTCCAGCCCGAGCAGGAAGTTACCAGGATCAACGATTTGTGGACAGAAGCAAGCACTGTGCTTTCCATCAGAAATACAGGCACACGACGGACGAATGTGTGATCGCCAAAGACTTACTAGAGAGGTTAGCCCGGAAAGGCCTCTTAGACAAATATGTTGAAGGAAGAAGAAAAAAGGAAGGCATTCGAGACGGGGAAGAGCGCCGACAAACTTCGGAAGGAAAAGATGACAACAGATGGTCCAACCCTAATCCACCAAAAAGGATCATCAACTGCATATTCGGAGGATTTGCCAGAGGAGGTGAAACAAGCTCGGCACGCAAACGAAACTACCGTGCAATGCTGACAATCAAAGGAACAGTACCACAAAGCACCAAGGATACAACCGACTCAAAATCACCTTCAGCCAGGTAGACATATCTTCGGCCATCCTGAACTTAGACTATCCAGTGGTGATTTCCATCCAAACAGGTGAACTATTGGTAAGAAAAGTCCTTCTGGACCCAGGTAGTAATGCAGATGTTCTTTTCTATTCTACTTTTCAAAAAATGAAATTATCTGAAAAAGCCATGCAACCCTCATCCGGTGAACTGGTAGGATTCTCAGGAGAAAGGGTCCCAATTAAAGGTTATATATGGATAAAAACGACACTGGATGACACCCCATTATCACAAACCATAGATATACAGTATCTTATAATTGATTGCCCCAGTTCTTACAATATTATTCTCGGAAGACCTACTCTGAACATGTTCAGAGCAGTAGTGTCAACCTTTCATTTATGTGTTAAGTTTCAGGTACAGGACGGCAAGATAGCAACACTCCACTCAGATCGCCAACAAGCTCGACAATGCTATAATGCAAGCCTAAAAAGATCTGACACAGAACAAAAATTTCAACAAGAAGTCAAGGCAATACACAGCACGAATGAAGTACTGTCCCTAGCAGAACTCGACCCTCGGAAGGACACCCAAGAAAGACCCCAACCAACAGATGAACTCCAGAAAGTTTCCCTGACGTCAAAACCGGAAAAATTCACTACATCGGCCGAGCACTCCAAGGACAAGAAAAATTGGAGCTTATAAAGGTACTACAAGCTAACGCTGATCTATTTGCCTGGACCCCGGCAGATATGCCAGGTATAGATCCAAACGTCATTTGCCACAAGCTCGTCATCGATAGAAAGATCCGACCTATAGCTCAAAAGAAAAGGAATCTCGGAGCGGAAAAAACAAAGGCGGCTCTAGAAGAAACTAAGAGTTACTTAGTGCCAACTTCATCAAAGAAATTCGCTTCACCACGTGGCTCTCAAACGTGGTAATGGTAAGAAAAAATTCAGGTAAATGGCGCATGTGCGTCGATTTTACAAACCTCAACAAGGCATGTCCAAAAGATGCCTACCCTCTACCATGTATTGACAAGCTCGTAGATAATGCATCAGGTTTCAAAAGCTTAAGCTTCATGGATGCATATTCTGGTTACAACCAGATCCTTATGCATCCAGAAGATCAGAGCAAAACAGCCTTTATAACTGAACATGGGAATTTTTGTTATAAAGTAATGCCATTTGGTCTAAAGAATGCAAGTGCAACATATCAGTGACTAATGGACAAGGTATTCCACCAACAGATAGGTTGGAACATGAAAATCTACGTGGATGATATGGTCGCCAAGACCACACCAGAAAGATCGCATTGTGAAGACCTCAAGGAAATATTCAGTCAAATCCGAGCATATAACATGAGACTCAATCCAGAGAAATGTGCTTTTGGGGTACAAAGAGGCAAGTTCCTCGGGTTTATGCTGACTTCACGAGGAATCAAAGCAAACTCTGAAAAATGTGAGGCGATACTTAACATGGCAAGTCCTAAAACAATAAAAGAGGTACAACAACTAGCAGGGAGAGTAGCCGCCCTATCACGATTTTTGCCAGTAGTATCAAACCGATCATACCACTTTTTCCAGACGATATCAAAAAGTAAAAAATTCGAGTGGACAAAGGAATGCGAGACAGCATTCGCCGAACTTAAAGCCACTCTGTCTTCACCACCAGTACTGCAAAGCCCAGAAACCGGTAAACCTTTATACTTATATTTATCCGTTTCCAATTATGCTATAAGCTCGATTCTTGTCACTGAAACAGGAAAAAAACAAAAGCCAATATACTTTGTCAGCTGAGTCATGCAGCCAACAGAAAGAAGATACCCCAAAATAGAACAACTTGCCTTAGCACTAGTAACAACTGCAAGGAGACTAAGGCACTATTTTCAGAGCCACACAATAATTGTAAGGATGGACCAACCACTAAGGCAAATATTAACAAAGCCAGAACTAGCAGGATGATTGACCAAGTGGTCCATCGAACTTTCAGAGTTTGATATTCAGTTTCAATCCAGACCAGCTTTGAAGTCACAGATCCTGGCGGACATCGTTTCCGAACTCACAGCCGACGAACATCACTACGAGAAGACTTGGGAAATACAAGTAGATGGTGCATCAAACCGAGAAGGAAGCAGAGCCGGGATAGTGCTAAGGGAAGGAGAAACAGTAATGGCCGAGCAGTCACTTCAATTCAACTTCTCATCAAGCAATAACCAAGCCGAATATGAGGCGCTCATAGCAGGTCTCAAGCTCGCCCTCAGTTTCCAAGTACAAAGCCTGGTAGTATATTGTGACTCCCTCTTAGTAGTTCAACAAATTAAAGGAGAATTCCAGGTAAAAAATTCTTTGTTAGAGCGGTATTGGCTCATAGCAAAAGATCTTATTTCAAAATTTGATAAATTTATTATATCACATGTACATAGAGAGAACAACACTAGGGCGGATATATTATCTAAGCTCGCCGCCACTAGAGCAACCACACACACATCGATACTATCACAACTTACACTAGAAAATCCTAGCATCGAATCATTGTGCATGATAAATACTATTCACACAAACGACTGGAGAATGCCTTTTCTTGAATACATTAATGCAGGAATCATGCCTAGCAACGAGACTAACCCTCAAAACTTCAGGCGAAAAGCAAGTCTTTTTACAACCATAGCAGGAGAACTGTATAGGCGTGGTTTCTCACACCCATTACTAAAATGCCTCAATAAAGACGAAGCAAATGAAGTAATGAATGAGGTCCATGAGGGCGTATGTGGAAACCACATAGAAGGACGAGCTCTTGCAGCAAAGATCATCCGAACAGGATACTACTGGCCGACCATGAAGAGGGATTGCATAGCAAAGGTCAAAACCTGCGACAACTGTCAAAAACATGCTGCTGTCTCTATGAAGCTCGCCGAGGTGATGCACAGTATGGAGGTAAGCTAGCCCTTCTACAGATGGGGGCTCGATATCCTCGGCCCATTTCCAATAGCATCGGGTCAGGTAAAATTTCTTTTGATTTCAATAGATTATTTTTCAAAATGGATAGAAGCACAACCACTAGCAAGAATAACGACTGAGAATGTACGATCTTTTATATGGAAAAATATTATATGCCGATTCGAAATACCAAAGGAAATAATATCGGATAATGGTAGACAATTTACAAATAACAAACTTGCATCATTGTTGAAAAATTTTAACATACAGCATTATTTTAGCTCGGTCGAACACTCACAAACCAATGGACAAGCCGAAGCTGCTAACCGAGTAATATTGCAGGCAATGAGAAAAAAAGCTCAATGATGCGAAAGGAGAATGGGCAGAATTAATCCCAAAAATACTATGGAGCTATAACACGACAATACAATCTACCACAGGCGAGACACCATTCAAGCTAGTCTACGGATCAGAAGCACTGATTCCGATCAAAGTCGGCATCCCTACATTAAGAACCGAGCTATACAATCAACAACACAATATCAATATGAGGAAAGCCGAGCTTGATCTCGCCGAGGAAGACAGGGACATGGCCGCTATCAAATAAAGAGCAATGAAACAGCTAGTTGAGAGAAGGCACAATTAAAAGGTAGTACCAAGGACATTCAACGAGGGCGACCTAGTCCTCAGAAGAACAGAAGAAGCAAGACGACCTCCATCACATGGAAAACTCGCTGCAAATTGGGAAGGACCATTCCAGATCGCAAAAGTACTCGGAATGGGAGCTTACCAACTCCAAACACTACAAGGCAACCCATTATCAGAAAACTGGAATGTCTCTTTACTAAAATTGTATAGATCATAAACTGTATAACCTGCGGATGAAGGTACTCTTTTTTCCCCTTAGAGGTTTTGTCCCCAAAAGAGGGTTTTACCTAAGGAGGGTTTTAACGAGGCCGGACGCCCAAATTGTCAAATTTTCAAATATAGACAATGATATATGAATAAACCGATCTATTCCTATTTTAACCGATCTATTACTATTTCTCCTGTTTTACCTACTAAAACAACAACGTCAAACTAAACAGTCATAAATACGTATATTATCCAAATATCCAACAGTCAAGCTGACCAAACATGGTCAAAACAAGCAAAAAAGTTATCACAATCCACCAAAAGGGTAACCAACCTATCTAAACAAGCAAAGAAAATATATAAGTCAAGACGGAGGAACATTCTCATCATGATCCTCCACAGTCCCATCTACCACTAACTTCCCGCCGATCACTACCTTGGTCACATCAAGTCGGCCACAGTCAAACTCAGGGGCTAACACAGCAATTTGACTGACAGCACGATCAAAACCAGAGGAGAACATCTCCATCCCTTCTTCCTCCAGCTCATGCACACTAGAGGTCAGTCTCGGCCTGCATAAAACGAATCTGATCATGCAAACGAACATCTTCCTCCTCAGATTCCTTCATTTTCACAGTAGCATTAACAATAACATTGTCTTTTTCTTTTGAATATTTTTCAAGTTTAGCAATTCTCTCCCTATAAGACTTCTCCAGATCAGCAACCCTATCCACAGCTACCTGCTGCTCGGCATCGATAAGTTCAGTCGTCCGACCAGCACACATCAGCCATGAAGCAACAATCTACAATGTACCCAATAAGTAAGCATAAGACATCAAATAAACCAAAACAAAGAAGGGAAAATAGTCGAGCAAAATGTACTAATTTGGATAAACTTCCCCAACCCCTCCACACCAATCCAATGAGTCATGAGCATGTCACCAGGATATTGCGACACTCTATGAGAAAGCTCGGTGAACGGAAACTGATCACTCCACAATGAATGAGAGCTTGTACCTGGGATGAAACCATGCAGCCTCTTTTGCCTGTCAAAGGCAGACTTACCAGCGCCAATAACTTCCCTAGCTATCACCTTCAGAAATAACCTCCAGAGACTTCTCCATGTCATCCCTTTTTTCTCTTAAAGGAAGATGCCGGCTGAGCAGTAGAATGAGCTGCATCCCCGCTGCTTTCCTTCACAGTCTTAGAGACGCCAGCAACTTTTTCCTTTTTCTTTTTCAGAAAAGACTGAAAACACGAAGGATCGAGAAGAGGAACCTGCCCACCTACAGACACAGCAGGAAAAATTAAAGACAACAAACAAACTAAAGTAAAAAAAATAAACACACAAAACATTACCTATGTAAGCTTTCAACCCATCAATGTCACCAGAATCATGAAAATGAAGAACATTAGGAATAGATAAACACTCCCTGCCAGCAAAACTCTCCATCAAAAATTCTAACAACCAATCTTCCTCATCTTTTCGCTCAGTAGCCTCAAGAATTTGAAGCGGCTCCGAGCACCAATACAGGGGAAAGCTCTCTATAAGCTCGTCATCCAAATAAAAGGGATAAACAGACTCTACAGAGCGCACTTTAACAAATATTGATTTGAAGTTTTTAAAAGAGGACTTCTATAACAGAAAAAGGGAACGCCCAGGGAAACTACTCAGACAAACCCATAATCCCTTTCGAACCCCTTTTGACTGAAACAAAGAGAAAAACACAGGAAGAGAACATGGAAAAGAAAGAAAATCCATCAAACATTGAAACGCACGAAGAAAGGCCCATGAATTTGGGTGTAGCTGCGAGGGCGCACAGTTGAGTTGGGTCAAGACATCACACTCAAAATCACTAAAAGGAAATGTTACTCGAAGTTCAGTAAGACAAGGAGTGTACATATAGAATACTGCCAATCACCCCGCCTCTCGCAAACCCTATCGTCACCAGAACAATGGAGTAGCTCAACTACTACCCCCGAACCCTCCCTAACAATTTTTAAACCCTTAAGCTCACCCATTGACTCGATGTTTGCATACAACGACGAGTGCGTCTTAACATCATCATGCACCCAGTGGTAAGGATTGTCTTTTTTCACATCAACTATCTTCAACTTTTCTTTCTTTCACACCATTTCAAATAGAAATCAGAAGAAAAAAGCAACCTTAGGAAAAGAACACTAACCTTTAGAAGTCATAGTTGGAGTCAGCCGGTAGAAAGAATTTGAAACAGCAGAGTGTAAGTTTCAATACAGTGAACAGATATTATTGCAAGCCCACTAACTTAGTGAGTAACTTAACTCATAACCGCTCAAAGCATAGGAACCTAAACAGTAAAAAGGTGCATTAAACGCAGCACGTTTCACAAGAAAAAAGGGTCTTTTAATATTCTCTCAAATTTCCTTAAAACTCAACCCATGGAAAGCCCAACACTACAAAAAAGATTCGACACAACAAATCCAAACACATAGAAAGCACATACGCAGAGGCCGATTCCATTAAGCTCACCTGTCATTTCCATACAAAGCCAGACAAGCTTGGGGGCTATGACATGTACCCCATAAACCTCGGAAACAAGATCAATATAAAAACCGACCATATAATCCAGAAACAAGCAAGCAGAGCCAAAACACAACTTGATCACAACTACGCAGAAACGTCATCTCTAGACGTTACCAGCAACAATGGCACACGCTATCCAACCCAAAATATCGGAACGAGCAGAAGGAAGGTAACACTTCACTCATCTATAAAAACAAACCAAATAGCTCAGAAAGGGACAGGTCACAGATACACTTTCACTCTCTTATTAGTATTAACTTCTTAATACTCTCTTTCTAACTTGAGCGTCGGAGTACTTTTTGTAGGTGCTCCCGCTGCTGTATTTCGTGTCGTCGAGATTCGCCACTATTCTCTTTGAACGACGTATAGCTCTCCCCGTGCCAAGCAGTTGGAAAAGGAGCCATATACCTCGGTCGATTTGGAACGGAACAGTAAGAGTAAGAATGACATTTTCATTTGAGAGTGTAGTTACTAATACTCCGATTAAGGTATGTTGGTATTTTTTGAAAGTGGTATCTAAAAGAGCAACTTTGGCTATCATCGGAAGGGATCTTCTTCCATGAAGAGTAAGAATAAGCCTAACTGCTCCAAAATGCAAATGAGTATAGCCTTGGTTTTGGTAATTTTGAATGAGTTCTTGTGGGATTTCTAAGGTTATATACTGTTCAGTAGTAGTGGCTTTTAACCCACACTATTGTAGATGGAAGGACTGGATGACTTCTTTTGGAAGGAGGAGAATGGCTTCTGTTAATGAGATGGTGGATGGAGGTGAAGGTTGATTTCTTTTGTCTTTGGTAGAAAGAATAGAAATTTATAAGAGGGTATTCAGTGGCTGGAGTTCGAGAGGCTTATGGAATATGAGTAAATTCTACTAATTAATCAATTTTATTGCCAAGAATTTTCTTTAAACTAGAGGGTAATTGGTCTATGCTTAAGGAGGTGAACTAAAAATAAAGTATTTTAATCGTACATTTTTTAATCGTTGCCATTATATTATATATACTAGTATAGTATCATCAACACCTTGAGCCAGACCCAAAATATGCATATGGCATCCTTCAATGTTTATTCTCCTCCTGCTGCTGCTGCTCCACCTCTCACTAATAAGTACGATGTGTTCATCAGCTTCAACGGTAGGGACACGCGTAACGGTTTCACTAGCCATCTTCATGCCGCTCTATGCAAAAACCAGATCGAAACGTTCATAGACTACAGAATTGAAAAAGGTGGGGAGATCTGGCAAGAACTCGTGGAAGCCATCAGAGAGTCGATGGTGTATCTGGTCATCTTCTCCGAACGCTATGCACAGTCAAAGTGGTGCTTGCGGGAGCTCGTTGAGATCATGGAATGCAAGAACAAGAATGGAGACTACCATGTCATTCCTGTGTTCTACAAGATTGAACCAAGCCATGTTCGGAAGCAAACGGGCAGCTACTACTCCATATTTGCGGAATATGAGAGAAACTTGGACCATGGCCTTGTTCGCCAGTGGAGAAAGGTACTCTTTGACGCTGCCAATATCTCCGGCTTCGAATGCAACGGCCGCAGGTAAGTGAATCCCACCATGCAT
>NC_029793.2:7975563-7981034 GCF_000816755.2 Arachis ipaensis | reverse complement strand
ATATTATTCATAAAGTTTTTTTTTTTTTAAAATAAAACTCAAACTCAAAACTTTTAAATAAAAGACAAAAATTTATACCATCTAAACTATAATTTATTGGTATATCATTGATAAAGTAAGGTTTATTATAAATATGGATAATGATTCCTATACAGATAATTAATTAATGCGAGTTTCTTTCTTTACTCTCAAGTTGGAGACCCATCTTCTCTTGAGTTTCAACTAACACACCCAAAGAAGAGAATGGAGTAAATTAAAAAGAATAAAAAATCATAAACATATATTCGTACACACGAAGATAATAAAAAACAATTATGATTGATATACATACAAAAAATAATCATTAAATTAGTTATTAATGTATAATATGTTAAAATATAAAATATATATTAAAAATAAATTAAATAATATATATATAAATATATAATAATTATTTTATTAATAATGACTAATTTTAATATTCATCTTACATCTTTTAATAAAAACGTAAAGAAAAGGTACTACCGAGGGGGTGAGGAATTGGTTTTATAATTAGGGTATAAAATATTAGCGTGTTCACATAGTGATAAAAGTAGGATATAAAATATTTATTTAGAGTTTATTTATAAAAATTTTGTATTTATTAATTCCTCCAACAAAACATGACGAAGGTTGTTGTTGCCTCATAGCACCAATTATTTTAGAAGAAGTTAAGTTAGCTGTTTTTAGTATATATATTTTTTAAGGCATCAGATTCTAATGAATTTTAGTTATTTTTTATTTTTTTTAAAGAATATTGAAGGATCGTTAGATTTGATGTTTGAATTATGATTTGTCATGCATTTTCTGATTTGAATATGGATCCAAGAACGATAGAAATTTTTGTGATTCTTATTTCGAAGGTAGAAAATTCGATTTTTATGAAGGATTTACAATCTGTTAATTTTTGTAATGTGGTTTATAAAATTATAACAAAGGTTATGGTTAATAAATTTCGTCTCCATCTTAAAAAAATTGTTGGGCCCCTTTAAGAAGGGTTTATCCTGAGGAGAAGAACTCCAGACAATATTATTGTAGCACAAAAAATTCTCCATTTCATGAAGAAGACAAAGTCAAAGAAAGGCACTGTGGCCTTTAAGATTGATCTAGAGAAAGCGTACGATAGAGTGGATTGGGGGTTTTTGAAACAAACTCTTGTGAGTTTTGTCTTTCCTCCTCCAGCAGTCAATCTGATTATGCGTTGTATCATTGCTTCCTCGTTGTCTATCCTCTGGAATGGGGATAGATTAAATAGCTTCACTCTGAGCAGGGGTCGTCTTAGGCAAAGAGACTCTATGTCACCGTATCTGTTTGTGTTATGTATGAAGAGATTGTCTTGTTCTATTAATCAACAAGTTGATAGGGGCTGATGGAAGCCGGTTGCGATTTCTAGAGGGGTCCAAGAATTTCTCATTTGATGTTTGTCGATGATTTGCTTCTTTTCTGTAAAGCCGAAAAATAGCAAGTTCAAACTGTAATGGTGGTTTTGGAAACCTTCTACAGAGCCTCTGGGATGAAGGTCAATGTGGAGAAATCTAAAGCGCTATGCTTTAGGAATGTTTCGGCGACAAGAAAAGAGATTTTTACCGGAGTGTCCTCCATCAGATTCGTCCAAAACTTGGACAAGTATTTAGGGGTGAACCTTAATCTCTCTCGGGTGACACGCACAACTTTCAAGGATGTTCTGGACAAAATTTGGGAAAGGCTAGCCAGCTGAAAAGGCAGATTGCTTAATAAGGTGGGTAGACTTTGTTTGCTTAATTTGGTAGTGACTGCGATTCCTACTTACCACATGTAGGCATCTCTCTTCCCTAAATGGATAACTAATAAGATAGAATCCATGATGCGAAACTTTCTGTTGAATGGTCAAACTGATGGTAAAAGCCTGACTCTAGTTAACTGAAAGGTGTTGGCCACATACATCCAAGAAGTTTGGGGTCTAAAAAACAGAGATCCTTTTTGTATTAATATTGTTCTTCTTGAAAAGTTAGTTTGGCAACTTTTTCACCATTCTGACAAGTTATAGGTTCAATTGTTAACAGAGAAATATCATTTCTCTAAGGATGATTGCTTCAGTCGGTCTCAAAGCAAGAGATCTTATGTTTGGAAGAGTATATGTCGAGTTTGGAATATCTTAAAGGAAGGTTTTATTTGGTGCATTGGGGATTTGGAACAGAACTTTTGGTTTTCTAAATGGAGAAGAGAGGGACGACTGTGTCATGAGATGGATTATGTTTACATTTTTTATTTGGATTTTTGAATCTTGGACCTTTGGTCACCTAGATAGTGGAACCTTGAGAATATCTATTCTCCTCTGAATCAGTCTCTGCAGAGCTATATTAACTGTTACAACGTGGATGTTCAAGCTAGTTCAGAGGTCGGTTGGTGTTGGACTGGTGCAGCTTCAAAGGTTTATGACACTCACTCGTAGTGGTTTTTTGTGGCTCAGTAAGAAGATGTTTAGTTGGAAGGATAGGGAGAATTGACTTTGGCTTTGGCATCAACATCTTCCGAAAAAGCACAAATTCTTGGTCTGGTTATGTCTTCGGGAGGCTCATCCTACTGCTGCATTTCATTTTAAGAGAGGCACTTCGCACATGGATAGCTGTCCACGATGTTTCTCCGGTCAGGAATCAGTTTTACATTACATTTGGGATTGTCCATCAAAAGCCCAGGTAATTTAAACAACGCCCCTTTAGATTATTTTCTAGTCTCTGGTGGATTTAGCATTCGAGGAATAACGAGATCTTTCATCCCCACAAGCCTTAGACCATGGACAAGGTGACTGGTATGACTTTGTCCTTGGAAAAGGAGCTCCGGAATATTTTTGAGTTGAAACGAGTGTCTATCCCCTCCACTATTAGTGGCTCTTGGATTTTCCCTTAGTAGGTACTTTTAAAATTAATTGTGATGCTAGCTATATCTTGGCAATGGTGCACGGGTTGGTTTTGCCTGTTTTAGTAAAGATTGGAAGAAAAGGTGGCAATAAGACTATTTGGAAACAATTGAGAGTCATAGTATTCTGTAAGGAGAGTTGCTTACTATTTGGAGAGGCTTTCTTTTAGCCTGGAATTCAAGGCAAAGAGATATTACATGTGAGATAGACTGTGTGCAGGCCTTTATTATTGTCAATAATTTACAGAATTGCTCTGGTTTTATTGATCATTTGGTGTTAAAAATTTGAGATATCATGTCATGGAAATAGCATGCTGATCTTTAGTTAATTTTAAAAGATGTAAACACAGTAGCAGACATTATGACAAAGACTGCAATAAGGACTCTTTCTTCCCAATTAGAACTTTCGTTGCCTTGAAAAAGATTTAAAAGTAGTATTTAGCGGAACTGCTTTTAATTTCTTAAGTAATTTTTTATTTGCCTTTTTTTTTATTGTTGTTTGTTTGCTTTTCGGTAAAAAAAAAAATTATAAAAGATATGATGCACAATAAACACAAATAGTTGGTATAGTTAAAGAAACTTATTAATTTTATGTTAATTTAAAGTTTATTATCTTAGAGTAAAATGCATTTTCAGTTTTAAGTACTATTATCAAGTACATTTTATTGACAATTTTTTGTCACTGACTATAAACAGTCAAACACTTTCTTTTAATTTGGTTATATATTGATTTTCCTTTGGTTAAATTTACATATACTAGGACGGAGGCTGAGATCATTGAAGGCATAGTCCGAATGGTTGTGCAGAAATTGAATCACAAATATACAAATGAACTCAGAAGTCCTTTTATTCGAGATCAAAACTATGCATGCATTGAAGCTCTTCTGAAAATGCAATCAAGGGAAGTTCAAACCATTGGAATCTGGGGCATGGGCGGTATAGGTAAAACAACCCTTGCCGCTGCAATTTTCAAGGAGTTCTCTTCCAAATTTGAGGCTAGTTGTTTCTTGGAAAATGTAAGAGAAGAATCATCAAATCAAGGACTCAATCACATATTCAAGAAACTCCTTTCTGATTTGCTGGAGGAAAAGGTTCATATTAGCACTCCCAAAGTAATATCCTCAGCAATCATAAGTAGATTAAGGCGTAAGAAAGTTTTCATTGTACTAGACGATGTCCATACTTCTGAACTCTTAGAAACTTTGCTTGGAGTTGGCCATGATTATCTAGGATTTGGTAGCAAAGTGATTGTGACAACCAGAGATAAGCATGTGCTTCAGGGAAGAGTGATCATACATCACATTCATGAAGTAAAAGAAATGAATTTTGAGAACTCCCTTAAACTTTTCAGCTTAAATGCCTTCAACAAGCATTGTCCTGAAACTGAATATTTGGATCTATCAATGATAGCAGTTGCTTATGCAAGTGGCATCCCTTTAGCTTTGAAAGTTTTGGGATCTTTTCTGCGATCAAAAAGTTATAATGAATGGGAGAGTGCATTGGCAAAACTGAAAGCAGTTCCCAATGGAGATATTCAGAAGGTATTGAGATGGAGTTTTCATGAATTGGATGATGCAGAAAAAAATATATTTCTTGACATTGCATGTTTTTTCAAAGGGCAAAACCGATATAAAGTAACAAGGTTATTGAATGCCTGTGGTTTCTTTGCGGAGATAGGGATAAGAACCCTTTTAGACAAGGCTTTGATAAGAATAACATTCAATGATAGTATACAAATGCATGATTTGATACAGGAAATGGGTCACAAAATTGTCCATGAAGAATCCATTAAGAACCCGGGAGGACGTAGTAGGTTGTGGAAATCTGAAGAAGTTCGAGACATATTGAAAAATAACAAAGTAAGAGATAGATTGATGTTTCTAAATTATCATAATGTATCCATATATCGAAAAAATGCAGCTTGTTAAAAATTGTACTAACATTTTTTTGTTGTATTTGTTTGCCATAGGGGACTGATGCAATTGAAACAATATTCTTGGATATGACTCAAAACACTGATGACCTGTGCATAAGTTCCCAGGCATTTAGGAAGATGCCAAACCTAAGGTTACTTGCTTTTGCAGATAATAAAGCTTTTCAGAGGAAGAAGAAGAGAACTAATGAGAAACTAGACCTTCCAACAGATCTTGAATTGCCTAATAATTTGAGATATATTCAGTGGGATGGTTGTCCATTGAAATCTCTAACAACTAGTTGTTGGCCTAGTAAGCTTGTTGAGCTTTCCATGCCATACAGCAACGTTGAAAAACTTTGGGATGGGGAACAGGTATGTACAAATATTTTTCGGAATGTATACTGATTAAAATATTAATTTGTTTTCTCCAAAAAGAGTGAAATAAATTGATTCTTTAAATTGGATTAAATCAAATTAATCTCCAAATTATCCTAACACGTATCATGCTTGTTGCTATTCTATTTTTGGTCCGTCATAGCACATCATATAACATCTATAAACAATCAATTATCAATGAATTACAAAGTATAAAAATACGTATTTAAAATCTCATAAAAAATTTTTATTATATTTTTGACATAAA
>NC_029793.2:7974677-7975417 GCF_000816755.2 Arachis ipaensis | reverse complement strand
TGTGAATCAATATATATATATAAAATAATTGATATGATAATTGATTTTTTATAATTTCATAACAATTTTTATTTATTATTTTTTGTCTTCATGCTTATTGACCCAAATTGGTGTCATCACAAAACTATATTTTTTTTGTTGAATCCAACTTCTTTTTTTTTTACCAAAGATATGAGATTATGCCATTTGAGCTATTATTTATTGGCAAAATTTAGAAAGATAGGAGACTCAACCTCTTAATTGAGTATGAGAAGTCTATGCCATTTGAGCTATTACTCATTGACTTTGTTGAATCCAACTTGAAACCATAAAATGTTTTTATTAAATTTTACGTGGAACTTAATGGATCAATATCTTTTAATTAAAGTGAAAAATGTAATAAAGTAATAAAATGAAAAGTTAATTATTTTTAAATTACGTTAATAAAATACACATTTTATAAAAGTTATAAAATTATAGAAATTACAAAATCAATAATAATTATTTTATCACTTTATCAATTTTTTCATTCTAAAGAATCCAAATTCAAACTTAATATATAATTTATACTAGTATGCATTGGCTAAACAACATAAAAAGAAAAACAACCATGCTTGTTACATGCGCACCAAAAAGGCTTAGAAGCCACTTTAAAAAACCAATTTGACTCGTTGACTTTTGGACTTTCATTCTCTCCAATCTTATTATAATAAAATTAGCTATTAAAAATTTAAATTAGGTTGGTCTAAAAGTCTAATAAT
>NC_029793.2:7972813-7974402 GCF_000816755.2 Arachis ipaensis | reverse complement strand
TCACTGGGTGTGCAAGCTTGACTCATGTTCACCCTTCTGTTTTCTCTCTTCCAAAGCTTGAAAGTTTACATGTATATGAATGCAACGCACTCACAACCCTATCAACTGAATATTGTTCACCATCTCTTCAATCAATTGTTGCTTATAATTGCCCTAATCTCCAAGAATTCTCAGTCCCAATGATTGGTGATCATTCCGGAATTCATCTGCATCTGAGGTCAACTGCTTTGAAGAAACTACCATCATCAATATTTCATCTTAAGGATCTTCAACACTTCTCCTTTCCAATTAGTGAGAGCCTTATGGATCTTCCTACAAACTTTGCCTTTCAAATCTCGCTTTCTGACCCTCTTGAACATAAATATGACACTGCAATCACCTTACATAAAGTACTACCTAGCCCTGTCTTTCAATCTGTAGTACGTGTAGTGTTTGATAATTGTTGTAGCTTAACTGAAATCCCAGAAAGCTTCTCTTTGCTATCATCATTAGCGCACTTAAACCTATATCGTTGCATTAATGTCAGAACCTTGCCCCAAAGCCTTAAGTGCCTTCCACGCCTTGAAGTTCTTAACATTTTTCAATCTGATATGCTGGAACTCTTGCCAATGCTTCCACCTTCCTTGAAACGCCTTAGGGTCTGGAATTGCAAGCTTCTGAAGACAGTGTTGAGTACAATAAGCGAACCTACCAGGAAAGATGAGGCTACATTTTTGTTCCTGAACTGCAATAATTTAGATGAAGACTCGTATGGTATCATTTTGAAAGATGTTATTGTAAGGACAGAACTTGTGATAACACCATCATCATCAGGAACAGAATTTGAAAACCAAGAAGAAGAAAGATTCTTTGATTGTTATACATATTTTGGTGAGATTTGTTATTTGTTGCCAGTTAGGGGCAGTAACATTCATGACTTGTTTGATGTCCACTCTACTGAAGAAGCTACTTATAAGTTGAGTGTTGAAGTGCCTCGAGATTCCAACTTAGTTGGTTTCCTTTTGTTCATTGTTGTTTCTGAAGAACAATGGAGTTGCATAGAAGAACACACATGGTACAATGTTGGTGACCTCCTAGGCTTTGGGTGTGAATGTTCCTTGGAAACAAGTTGGGGTGAAAAGGTTCATACAGAAAGCTTCTCCTTGTTACAATGGCACTGGGATCAATTCTACCATCATCTCAATATTACTTCAGATCATGCGTTATTATGGTATGACGAGAAACGCTGTAAGAAGATAATGGAAGCAATTAGAGGGAGAAAAGGAAAAGACATGAATGATGAGAAAGGATCCACGTCCACTTGCAACAATGCAAATCTTACACTTGAATTCTTTGCTGGGGTGGTGAATAAATTGGATGCAGTGATACAAGAGTGTGGCATTCGCTGGATATATCAAAATGTGGAGGAAGAAGAAGGACCAAGAGGGCGCAAATCCAAGAGAAGCAGCGAAGAATCTTATGAGGAAGAAGGTTCTGAATCTAATGATGATGAGCAAGAAGAATCATCAATTCCTCCAACAAAGAAGTTTAAGCAAAGTTTGCTAGAACCTCCCTTGATACTTGACGGAGAAGAAGTAGTAGAGGACTTG
>NC_029793.2:7967429-7971514 GCF_000816755.2 Arachis ipaensis | reverse complement strand
TATTTTATTTTAAAAGTAATTACTATTAGCCAACAAATTATAACTCAAATGATCGTGGGTTTAAATTTCTCTATTTTTGATTAAAAAAAAGTTACTCTTAATTGATTAATAATAAGTGATAATTGAATTATTGATGTGACTTACTGGGCTAGTAAATTTAATTTTCTTTATTGCGGAAACGGTATATTTGAACAGGGAAAAACTTGAAGAAATCTTGCACATTGGATTTGATATATGGAGATTCATGTGATGAGGAAAAGGAACGACATGTAGCTAGCTCCTCCGGGAAGTATTGTTATGCTATTGCAGTTTCTTGTGATTGATATGAAGGTTTATGTGTAAGAATTTGTCGAATCTATGAATGTGAATGATTATCACGTGGACACGATCGAGCTTATCTCTTTGAGAGCAAACAAAGATTTCACAATTTCACAAATATTCTAATATCTATAACTAAAATTTATCTACACACATGACACCGTGTATGATATAGTAATATCAAAAATGCCCCACATCCATGTAAAAAATACATGGATCGATATTATTCAAGTTTTTTTTATTGTACGTACTTCTTTAATTTTTAAATCATTTGTGATTCACACGTTACGTATAACGTAAATCTTCTATGACTTTTGCTTAACGTAAATCTTTTTTTCTACTTGCATTTTTCTTCTCTACTCGCGTTTTTCTTCTTTTTCTTCTCTGCTCTTGTTATAAACTTTGTTGTTCTTTTCTACTCGCGTTTTCTTTTTTGTTCTTTTTCTTCTCTACTTGCGTTCTTCGTTATGGATCTGGATTGACTTCAACGTAATAAGTTTCGTCATTCTTCTTCTTTGTTTTCTTCTTCGATTTAGACTTTTGAATTGAAACAATAAATGAATCAACTTTAAATCAGTTGAATGAGAGCGATTTGGATTATTCAATTTTGAATCGAATTCAATGGAATGCAATTGCTAATTTTATTTGAATTGAATTGAATAGACGAAGGTGTTCTAAATTTGAATTGAATTGAATTGAATTGATAATATCTAAATTGTAGAGAGAGGTGTTTTGAATTTGATTTTGTATAATGGATTATGTTTCGTTTACTGAGTACTACATAATTATTTCATCGTGAGTATGTGTAAGACTTTGGATTTTTAAAAATTAAATAATAAGTTATTTACGATTTATTATATTTAATCAAGATTATATTTTTTTGATATTTTACATATAAATCGGAGAATTTCTCAATTATAATTTGAAGCTCTAGTAATTGAAAAATAATGAGAATTTTATGTACTCTATTTTGAATATTTAGATGTTGAGCTTTATTTTATAAATAAAGAAAAAAAAAATTTAATTATTTCTAATTTTTATTTAATTAGTAGTTATTTGAATATAATTCATATATTGATGAACAAATGGTACTTTCTTCTTAATTTTTAATACTATTTTATACCCTAATTATATTATTAATTGTCCTCAAAATAAAACCCTAATTTGCTAAATACTTTCTAAAACCCTAACTCTAACTTTTTCATTCCCTTCAGCCGCCACACCCCTTTCCCTTTTCTTCCAAAATCAAACTCACCAACACAACACATAGCAGCAGCAAAAATCAACAGAAAAAAAGAAAAGAGAGGTGAGGGTGCGAATCAGAAGAGAGGAGAAGGGGGGAGAGTGCGCCGGCAAGTCACTGCCGCTCGTCGCGCCGCCGTCGTCACCGATGATGGAGGAACGAGGAGAGTGTGTCGCAGACATGGGGAGCTCGCGCGAGTGAGGAGCGTTGCCACCGCCGTCACGCTGTGCGCTGCCAATTTCGTTGCACCTCGTCGTCACCATCGCCGTCGGACCGCCGTGGAGTCGTTGCCGTCGCACCGGCGTTGCGAGCTGCTATCGAGCCACAAGCAGGACCCGATGCGAAGAGAGAGAGACAGAACAACGCGAGGAGAGAGAGAAGGCGTTGCGGGGTGGTTTCTACCGCCGCTGCTCTCTCCGCCATCGCCGTCTGTGGAGCTCGCCGCCGTCGGAGTCACAAGCTGAGATGGGGAAGGAGGCCATCTTTCCTGTTGTTGTTGCAGTCACCGTACTACTACTACTACGCTTCGTTTTCTTGTTTTCCTTAATTACTGTAAGTCATTTTTGTTTCTGAACCTCCACTGCTATTGTCATGCTATCCGTTGATTGAAAAGTTTAAGGCGTTGATGTTTTAGGATTAAGTTGCTGTAACTGTAGACTGTGACGGTTGATGCTCTGAAAGAATCGTTGTTGTTGGGGGTGACTGGGATTGCTACTGCTGGTTCTAACGCTGTTGCCGCTGCTGTTGTGAAGTCGAAATAAGTGGGTTGCCGCATTTAAATTCTGAAATTTTGACATTGAGGTAGGGGCACTCTCCTTAAACTCATTTTAATTTTTGAAAATTGTTATAAATCGATATTAACGTAAAATGTATATTTTTGTGATTTCGTAAGTCTTATGGAAAGGTTTGAATTGTCTTGGTCGATTGTAATTATTTGTGTGGTTGATTGATTGATTGTTTGAGAAGATTGAATAATTTAGATTATGGATCGATTTTTGATAAACTGGTGGTTGCCAAATTGATTTTCTTGAGAATTGTAAAAGTTTTCATAATAGAAATGAGTTTGAGTTATTGAAAGGGATTTGATACATTGGATTTGGGATTGTTAATTTATCAAAAATGATTTTTGGAAAAATTGAACATGGTTTGAGATATTGAAATTGGTTTGGTATTAGACAAGATATAAAGGAGTTTGAGGGATGTCTGGATGGGACCCGGAAAGGATGGCAAAGTCCGAGTTTTAGAGGAGATGTTGTCAAAATTTTATAAAAATTAGAGATTTTGTTTAGATGATTGTTTAGAAAGATTTGGATTCAAAGGTTATACGGTTTGATTTTGAGTTATTAAGAAAATGAGTATTTTTTAAGTTTGATTCATTTAGAAAAGAATGAATTATGTTTTGAATTGGAACTATTGATGAACGAAATGGAAAGAAGGATGATGAGGATTGATTTTGAAATATGATTTCTTGAAATGAATTTGGAAATGAGATATGAATTGACGAATGATGATGATATCGAGAATGATTTAGATATTGATGAATGTTGACTGAATAATTCATATGGCTTATAAATTTGAATTATCTGAGCACAAGTTTTCCTAGGTAGACGCAGTGGCTTGCCACCACTTGTTTCAGGTTAAGATTTGATACTCTGTTAACCCTACGACGTAAGGGTGACCGGAAACTTATAAATTCCCGGGAATGGTACTCCCATTGAGCGATTTGATATATATATATATATATATATGAGAAAAAGCTATGCATAGACTCATGGGGATGCGCGTCGAGCGATAGTCCAAAGGTTTAGCAAACCAGACTTGTCGGGTTGACTGTATAACTGACAGATGAGCTCATTAGCCATAGGACAAGCATGCATCATTTGTATTTGTATGCTTTGTTTGTGTTTGAACTTAATTTGGTTTGCCTAATTGTTAAACTGTTATTAACTGCTAACTCAGCTATTTGCTGTAATTGCTATCTATACATGTGCCTTCCTTATCTGTTTTGCCTTTGTTTGTTTTGATGTGGTACTTTCGAGATTATTGGGGATGAGATGATGAGTGTGTTGATTGATTATGTGATAGGTTAAAAGCTGTGATTGGTTTCTGATTGAGTTATTAGTAAAGTATGAGAAATTAAGCTGGTTCAGCATAGACTTAATAAACCTATGCTTGGAACAGATTGGTCATTCATACAGTCTAGGAAACTGATTAAGATTCTCTTACAAGAAAGGAAAGGTTTTGAATTTTCAAAAAAATAAATATTGTTTCTTTGAAAAGTTCTGGATGATTAGCCGTTGATTTTTAAAAGGATTCATAGGACGAACGATAGTCACTTTCTTGAAACCAATTCTTCTCTTTATACGTATCTTCTTATAACAATTCTTAAACCCTCTACTGAGAACCCTTTCGAGGATGATGTTCTCACCCGCCTACATAATTTCTTTTCCAGTGACAGATTCAAGAAGTTTCGGCACGAAGCCGCGATTCGAACTACGGATCTTTGTATATATATATATATATA
>NC_029793.2:7966317-7967233 GCF_000816755.2 Arachis ipaensis | reverse complement strand
CCTTTTCTATATGATTTAATTTTAGATTTTATTTTACCTCTCGTTATTTATTATTTTGAGAATTTAGAGAGGGAGGACTTATATATTAAGAGATTTTGGATAAGTTTATGTAATTATTATTATTTGACTATGATATGTAATTGTGATTTTTAAAGTTTATAATTAAAAATTAGGTTCGTATTTACGAATGCTCAACATTAAATAAATATAGTATTAAAATAAAGGATTAAAGATAAGTAATACCTGAACTTTTAGTACGATCATGAGGTGTTAAAACTTAAAAGTAAGGATGTTCCAGTATGTGTTTCAATTCATCGTGTAAAAAGCGGTTAGAATTTGATTTTATATAATGAATTATGTTTTGTTCACTCAGTACTATAGAATTATTTCACCATAATAAAATTTTTGGTTCATTATGCAGAAAAATTTTGGACATCAATGCATCGATATGGCGTTGAAATTGAAATAATGATAATAACAAATTCATGTTCACTAGGATCAGATAACGTAAATCCATAAGGCTATCGCTAATTGGAAAAGAGAAGGATTCAAGATGCTTAAGATGCAAAGCTGATGTTTCAGAGCAGTTGATCCCAGATGCAAATTAAATGATGACCAGAATCTCCTCGTATCAATGGGACTGAGAACTCTACGATATTAGGGCAATCATATGCGACCAATGTTATGTGGGACGGTGAACAATTTTGGCTGCATATGGTCCTAATAAGTTCTTTAATTTGCATCCGTACACAAATAAACCTTGAATAGTCAAGCTTCTTTAAATCAAATACTAGTCATAAGTCTCGAACATTTAGGCTTTTTTATTTTTTAGAACAGTATAAAATAAGATATAAAAGATAGAGACATAAAATTTAGTATTTTTGTATTTTATTTAATGATAAAATAGAATAAATTA
>NC_029793.2:7964732-7965803 GCF_000816755.2 Arachis ipaensis | reverse complement strand
TGTATCTTTTTTATTAAAATAAACACAAAATATATTAATTTAGTGTTTTTAGATATAATATTTCTACTCATATTTTATCTATCAAACACAATTTTATATTTTTATATCTCTATCTTAATGTCATATCCGTATAAATAAATGCATCTTTAAGATTAATTATCTCTAAACTTGGTAGGTGCAGCCGAAAGTCTGGAACAAATATATCAAAATTATGCCTTCTATAATAGCACCAAAATTAAGGGTAGTAATCACTTATAAATCCCAGGTTATTAGATGTATTTTGGATGATAAAAATATTAATTAATAAAAATTACTAAAATAAAAAAAATAAAGTATTTGAAAACAAGTTCATTATAATAACAAGTCCGATTATGTATAAAATTATTTCTAAAGTTATGGTGCATCGACTACAAGGTATTATGAATAAAATCATAAGTCTAAATTAGAGTGCTTTTTTTAAAGGTAGACTCATTTCAGATAATATTTTAATTACCCACGAATGTATGCACTATTTGAAAAATAAGAGAAGTGGAGCAGATCTTGAGATGACTATTAAATTAGATATGAACAAGCAGTGGCTGATCCAGAAATTTTATAAGGGGGGGCAAATTAAATATAAAATAAATTAAAATATAATATAATAAAAAATCAACAAAATATCATTTATAGTATATAGGTCAAAATTAATAATTATATTATATAACAATTAATATTCAACTACATACTTTAAGATTTTGGTATTTTTGAATTTATTCTGCAATATTTCATATAACTAAAATTATCAATTTACTATCTGAAATAAATTTTGTAGTATTCTTTTTTTCAACATATATAATCATATAATCTGTTAAAAGTTCGTCTTTCATCTTATTTTAAAGTATTATTTTTATAATTTTATTGTTTAAAAAATCTATTCTTATTTTTGTCATAAAAAAATTCAAGATAAATTTTTTTTATAATTGTCACTTTTTATATTAATCCAAACCTATATTTTTCAATAATTTTTTAATTATTTATATATTTATACGCTTTTATTATTTTTTAAACCTATTTATTAATTGTTATTGATAT
>NC_029793.2:7959089-7964248 GCF_000816755.2 Arachis ipaensis | reverse complement strand
TAATAATAATAATAATAATAATAATAATAATAATAATAATAATATTAATTTAAAAAAAATTGGGGGGACCATGGCCACCTTAGGTCCCCCGTAAATCCGCCACTATGAGCAAGGCTTATAATAGGGTTGAATGGCACTTCTTATGGTACATCATGGAAAAGTTGGGTTTGATGCTAAATGGATTAACTGGACTAAGGAATTGGTAACGACTGTTTCTTACTCTGTTGTTGTGGAAGATCAACCTTTTGGCTACTTTAGGCCAAATAGGGGCATCCGACAGGGTGACCCCCTATTTCCATATCTATTTCTTTTTTGTGTGAAAGAGCTTTCCTTCTTACTACACAAGGCAGAGCAAAACAGATTAATTCAAGGAGTTCAAGTTAATCGGAGATGCTAAACAGTTAATCACCTTTTGTTTGCCGATCCTTTTTTGCAAGGGCTCACCTAATACAAGCCAAAGCATTTTGGAATTGCTAGAGATCTACGAGGGTTTCAATGGGCAAAAAGTCAATTTGAACAAGTCGGCCATCTTTTTCAGTCACAACACACCTCAGAACACAAGACTAACAATTGTACAGACACTAAATATTGAACATATCGGAACCCAAGACAAATACTTGAGACTGCCCTCCATAGTTCAGAAATCAAAGAAAGCAACCTTTGGAGCTATCAAGGATAAATTTCAGAAGAGGATTATGGGTTGGAAAAGAAGTTTATTGTCCTCAGGTGGCAGGCACACGCTATTGAGAGTGGTGGGAGAAGCGATTCTTATTTACACACTCTCTTGTTTCAAGCTCCCGAACACGCTGTTAACTGAGATTCATAGCATGCTCTCGCAATTTTGGTGGGTCAAAAAGGCGTAGAACGAAGAATGGTTTGGATTAAATGGGACACAATGACGAGACCGAAGAAAGATGGAGGGTTGGGGATCAAAGATATAAGGGCACAAAATTTGGTCTTATTGGGCAAGCAATGTTGGCGTATAATGAAATACCTAATTCTACACTGTCAAGAATGTTCAAAGCTAAATATGTCAGATATACAGATTTCTTACATGCAGAGATAGGAAGCATACCGTCGTGGGGCTGGAGAAGTGTTCTTGAAGGCCGCAAGGTGATTGAGAAAGGCTTGTTATGAAAAATAGGCTCTAGTGCTAATGTCCGTATCTTCCATGATCCCTGGCTCCCCCCACCATTGCCATTTAATGTCCCTCAAGCTGCAGTGATAATCCCACCGAATCTGCAAGTGTATTATGTTAGTGCGCTACTAAATCCTGATAGAATCTGGAACAGAAACCTGATTGAGTCAATTTTTCCAGTTGATATATGCAATAAAATTTTTCCATCAAACCAACAGAGGAGGAGGATGAAGTTAATTGGTGCTGGACAAAATCTGGTATATACGAAGTTGGGTCAAGATACAAAGTTGCTTATGGGTTCTTTCATTGTCCTACTTCATTGATGCCTCAGAACATATAGAAGCATTTGAAAATTGAAATTACCTCATAAAATTAAGATTTTTTTATGGAAGATTAGTCTTCATGAAAAGCTTCCGGTTTTGCAACAAATCCATAGCCGGTTTGCATCCACCCCCGCCACTTGCCCAAGATGTATGCTGAAAGATGAATCAATTTCTCATGCCTTGTTCCAATGCCCTCTGTCTTCAATAATCTGGAGTCTAAACTTAATAACCCCTTACTTATGGCAGAGAGAAGAGGAGACCTTCATGAATTGGTGGCAACGAGTCTTATCTTGGGCAGCGGCTCAAATCAAAGGTAGACAAAAGATCCTCTTCATCACGGCGCTGTGTTGGAGCACTTGAAAAGCGAGGAATATGCGTGTTTTTTAGAAGCTAATAAGTCCAGCGCCGGAGATAGTGCAAGAAGCCAGTAGTCTAGTGCGTGAATTCAATAGCCATACCTAATGAATGCTAATAATTTTTTTTATTCTTACTTTACTCTTTCTTAAGTTATTTGTCTTCCAATCACATTTGGTGATAATTAAGAATACCCAACTTCTTTTGTACTTCCTTATGAAAACATTATTATTTTATAATAATAAAATAAATATTAATAATAATTAATTAATGACTATAATTTACAAAATTTACTAACTTCTGGTACTTTTTCTCTCCAATATTCTACTTTATTACTGGGCCTGATACAATAAATGCAAAAGTTAGTGTAAAATTTTTTTGATAGTTGTAGTACGGGTATATTTAAAATCAGCTCAAGTATTTAATATATTTTTTAATATTAATGGATAATTTTAAAGCAAAAAAGAGAAAAGGTAAAGAGGCCATTTTTTGTATAATCTATGTCAAATTGCTTCACCACACCACAATTTTATATACCTCTAAAACCATAGTATTTGGCTCCTTCAACAATTGACACCTTCAAAGTCTATAGTCACTCTACTCTTTTTGCTTCATGTTTTTGTAATAATTGCAACCACCACGACGTTGTTAGAAAAAAGAAAATCTATATCCTTTAACATTAATATATGTTTTAAAATATTATATGTAATATGTAAAAATGTTGATTTTTTTATTTTTCACAATTTGAAATAAACATTTTTTATTTTTTTATATATATTCTTAAAAAATAATAAAAAAAACAACATTATCTTTTTAAATATAAGTAATGATGAGTTTGGAAAACTCTAAACTAATGCTTGTGATGATGACTAAACATTATTAATGTTATTAATTACAAGAATATTAAATCATATGTGTTGAATGAATTAATTTTTGTAATGCAGGTTTTATTTAGGCCGAAACATAAAAGAAATATTGCAAGCCCAAATCAAAACCAACATTCAGCTTTGGTGTATGTTTTCTATAATATGTGACTGAAGCAATTTGTGATTAATTGGGCCAGAATTCAAACATTGTCATAAACCCAATTAGTTTGGATGAATCAAAATTTTATTGGGCCAGATTAAATGTTGTTGCTACTAAGCCCAATTTTAATTTTGATGAATGTTCCTCATGCTTGATCCAAAATCAAGTGAAGAAGAAAGCAAAAATTGCTTCCAACGGATCCAAGCATTATACCATGTGATGGATTTCAAATTTCATTAAATTGTCATTTATTGCATGGGAAATATGAGAGAGAAATTTGCAGTTGAGTTGATTGATTGTCATAGTGCTGCACGCTACCAATAGCAAAGAAAGGGAAGTAAATTAATTCACTTTAGTTTATTTGTTCAAAAACACTTGATTGCTTCTCTTTCTACATTTTCTATTCTCTCACCTCTTTCTTCTTTTCGGACAATACCCAGAAAACCATGGAAGCAAAACTTAGCTACCAAATTGAAGAAAGAGCACGCTACAAGACCATCACAATGATGGCAAGAAAACATAAAAAATTGTAGTGGCTGAGATTCTTATCACTTATAGTAAGATTTTGTGATGAGATCTTGCCTTCTCCATACCAAAAATGGTTGAAGGAGATTCGGCCAGCAAGGTGAAGATCTTGGAGAAGATGGCTTGTCTCTGATTCTGCTCAACCACTACAGGAAGTAGCTAGGGTGGCTACGTGATGGAAGAGGCAGAGATTGGAGCAGATGAAGTCATCATCATCATGAAGCATCAAGGGCCAGAAATCCATCTTGGAGAGCAAGCCAAGGATGGAGCGCTCGGATTGATGAAGAGTGATGACCAAGGAAGGACTAGAGGTAATTGCATGTTGGTTATTGCATGGGTTATCTCTTCTCTCTCTCTGGCCGAACCGGTTTTGTTCTTGAAGGAAAAAGAAGTTGGCTTGGATTTTGGCTTCAAGTGTGGAGGCTTCTCTCTTCTATAAAAAGAGTGAACAGTCACTGATTGGAGCAAGGAGTTAGAAGTAAGCAGTGAGAGTGCATGTCACAGGATTCTCAGAGCTACCTAAGCTTATAGATTTTCTTCTCCTTCAATGTATTCTGTTTTATAATTTTCTGTTTAATTTTGTCATGTCTTGAGTCTCATGAAAAAAGGCAAACAATAAGGTTTGTATGAAAAAGCCATAGAGCGGAAAAAGACAGAGAGTGCAAAATTAAAAGAAAAAGACATAGATGTCCTTAGAGTTCCTTTGTACATCTGTGTTGTTTTTCATGATTCTGTGAGAATCCCCTTGTAAGTTGGGTTAGCACTTTACAGTCTGTAATCACGAAGATTATAGTGAAATTCCATCATGTTTGTGATGGAGACTAGATGTAGGCTGCACTGCACTTAGCAGCTGAACCAGGATATATTTGGATGTGATTTTTTCTCTACTCTACTCCATTTCTGTTTCTACCACACAGGAGCTAAAACAAAAATATCTCGTGCCAAGTGACGAGACAAAAAGAAAAGTCTCGTGGTTGGGAACGAGACAAAAGAAAAAGTCTCGTGTCTAGTGACGAGATAAAAATACAAAAAGTTTCCAAAAGTGGTTTCAAAGGTTAGCAAGTATTCAGAAGCAAAAAGGGGCTAAGATTCAACCCCCTTCTCTTGGCCACTGAAAACCATCAAGTAAAAATTTATTTTTAAATATTACATATATAATGCACTTTTTATACATATATACACACTAATTTATGATTTTCATAGGTTCATGTATAATAATTTTATGTATCTATTAAATCTTAAATGAGTAACAATAAATAATATTTATAACAAATAAAAAAAATAAGTAAACATATTTTAATTATATAAAAATATTAATTATAATTATATAATTTTCATATCATTTTATAGATTTTATTTGTTGTGTAAAAATAAATTTTTATCTTTATTTATAAAAGTGAAAATTGTGTTTATTTATTGGGTAAAGTATACTTTTTGTCCTTAAAGTTTGATAAAAATTTCGAAAATACCCTTAAGTTTTATTTTGTTTCAATTTTGTCCCGAAAGTTTTCGATTTGCATCAAATATATCCCTAACGGCTAATTTTTCAAAAAATTTAAAACCAATTCAACAACAATTTTATAAGAACAACCTTTAACACAAGTAAATCAATTATAATTTTTATGCATTATTGTTAGATTGGTCTTAAATTTTTTGAAAATTTAGCTGTTAAGGGTATATTTGATACAAGTCAAAAACTTCTGGGACAAAATTGAAACAAAATAAAACTTAGGGGTATTTTTGAAACTTTTATCAAACTTTAGGGACAAAAAATATACTTTACCTTTTTTTAT
>NC_029793.2:7946422-7958803 GCF_000816755.2 Arachis ipaensis | reverse complement strand
CAATATTCTAAGCACCCATGTTAGAGGCGGTTTTTACGAAACAAAATCATCAATCTTGATTTACAAATGCACCTCATATTTTTCTAAAATTACGTTTCAGTCTCATTTAACTTATATCTCCATTTTATGAACTGTATAGAAAATCATTAGGGCCAAACAAGTTTTGCTAAAACACAGTATGAATATTGAACCAATTTAGATTCCAGAAGACATACGGAAAAACCAATTAGTGATCGATTAATTCAAGATGAGTGAAGTGGAAAACACAACCAAAGGGAATGGAAAGTGGAAAGTGGAAACTGGCTAGAAACTACTGTTGTGATGTATACGAAATTACGAAGGAGACATGGGCTTTTTTCAGAAATAAAAAAAATTCATATTTTTTTTTAAAATTATTTTTAAAATTTAATTCCTCAAATACGATTTTTTTTTGTATAGAGCAAGTTCGTTGAACCTCCGGCGAACTAATTCCCGGCAAACTCCCTTTAATCTTTTTTAATCCCAATTTTTAATCCATTATCATCATCTTCAAATAATATATAGATCTACAAACAGTATATAAGAGTATAAAAAAATACACAGACAATAAGCATGACTTCTTTAAGAATTTTTTTTAGTTATAAATTAAAAAAATAAGCCATATTTAACAATAGCAACTATTATCATCATCTCAAAAAATACACAGGTATACCGAAATAAACCATATTTAATAACAATTTTTTTAATTATAAGTCATATTTTATTTTGAAAAAATTTATTTATACTTTTTAAATTTTTTTTCAAAATAAAATACGACTTATAATTAAAAAATCCTTGTTAAATATGACTTAAGTGTATCTGTATATTTCTAGAGACGATGATAATGGTTGCCATTGTTAACTTATTTTTTTAATTTATAATTAAAAAAATTCTTGAAGAAGCCATACTTGTTATGTGTATATTTTATGTACTCCTATGTATTATATTATTTGTAGATCTATATATTATTTGGAGATGATGATAATGGATTAAAAACGTCGGATTAAAAAAAATTAAAGAGAGTTTGCCAGAAGTACAACAAATTTATTCTATACCAAAAAAATTGTATTTAGAGAATTAAAGTTTAAAAATGATTTTTGGATAAATATAAATTTTTTGTTATTTCTGAAAAAAAAATCCAGGAGACATTGAGTAATAAATAAGAGCAGAGAATAGAGATATTAAAATATTTCCAATAATTTCAGTCCAGATATCACGTTACTATAATTTATCATTTTAGGTCAAGTTATTTAATTAGTAATATTAAAAAGTTGTATTTTAATAATTTTAAATTTTAAATAATTTAATTAACTTGCCCATAATTTTATAAAAGCAGACAAACCTAATTTTATCTTGTCCTAAAGTATTATGTTTCCACCAAAAACTTTTAATAAATTTTGAGTATTGATCCACTCAAATTTTTTTTCAATTATACTATACATACATACAAGTTTTTTTTTTATTTATAAGTTTCACAAATTGGGCCAAACTCAACAGAAGTTATGCTCATTCACAAAAGCGTGTTAACACGCGCATCACATTTCCAAAGCGCTCCTTCACCATTATGAACGACTCTTCTTTTTCTTCCTCGATAAAAATCACAACTATCATTTTTTTTCGCGTTTCTCCTCCTCCTCCTCCTCCTCCTCCTCCTTTTTTTTGTTTTTCCTCCTTTTTCTTCGCGTGTTTCATCTTCATCGTCGTGTTTCTCCTCCTTCTTCTTTTAATTTTTTCCTCCCAAAAAGAATTATGGGAATATAAAATAAGAAGATGAAGAAGAAGAAGCAATGGAAGATGAGGAGAAGGAAGAGGAAGAGTTCTGAATTATGCAAAACTTATCAGAATAAAAATACACCCAAATTTGCTACAAATACAGAAATGAGTTATGCTACGTGTACACTAAAATCAGCCACCAAAATCAGCCACCAGTATAAAATACATACTAGAATACAAATATACATTGAAAATAAATTAAAGCACATATATATTTATATACAAATACATTGATGGCTGATTTTAGTGTACAAATAGCATTTTTGTACAGAAAATATTTCCTCTAATGTTGCATTTTTTTTCTTCTTCTTCTTTTCCTTATTTCTTTCTTTCTTTTAGTTAAATGAATGTAAGTTCATCATCTTTCAAGTAATTTTGCAGCATTATGTGTTTCTTCTTTTTCTTTGTTTGATTTTTTTGTTTTTATTCTTATTCAGAGAGTAAAACAAATAGAAACTTGAGAAGGTAAAACAAAAAGAAAAAGATAGCTAAGAAAAAAAGAAGAAGAAGATGGTGATGATGATGAAAAAAATGAGGAGGAGGAAGAGGAAGAGTTTTGAATTATACAGAACTTATCAGAATAAAAATACACCAAAATATCTTCGTGTTACACCCAAATTTGCTGTAAATATAGAAAATGTTTCCTCTAATGCTGCATTTTTTTCTTCTGAATTGAACCATACCTCAGCCACTTGATTGGATTCAAAAACAATAATCAATTTTGTTCTGATTCAATTGACAATCTGAACTTGAATTATTCATTATATTCAACAACGAGATAACTGATGATGGAGGAGAAAGAGAAAAAGAAAAGATGGTGATGATGATGAAAAAAAAAGCAGCAGCAGAAGATGAGGAGGAGGAAGAGGAAGAGTTTTGAATTATGCAAAATTTATCAGAATAAAAATACACCCAAATATCTTCGTTTTACACCTAAATATCTCCGTGTTACACCCAAATTTGCTGCAAATACAGAAAATATTTCCTCTAATGCTGCATTTTTTCTTCTGAATTGAATCGCACCTCAGCCACTTGATTGGATTAAAAAATAATAATCAATTTTGTTCTGGTTCAATTGACAATCTGAACTTGAATTATTCATTATATTCAACAACGAGTTAAGATAACTGATGATGGAGGAGAAAGATAAAAAGAAAGAAAGAGAAGAAAATCCAATGAAAAAAGGAGGAGGAATAGGTGGTGTTGATGACGACGATAACGAAGAAGAAAAATAACGAAGAATGTGTGCTCGTTAATTGAAAAATCTGTTAAGGAGGGGCGTAAAACATACGTACCATAAGAGACGCATTTTAGGAGTAAATGAATTTCAAAACTTGTAAGACTTGTATAACAAAAAGACTTGTACGTAGAGATTAATTCATTTTTTTATTTTAATTATTTTATCAAATATAATTTTTTGTTATTTAGGATTTTTTTTTACATATTTTTTATTAATCCTAAAATCACACTTAATAAAACAAATTGAAAGATAAAAAAAAACTTGAAAATAACTTTGGTTAGAAAAACTGAAATTGAGATTAAGAGACTAAAATTCAGTATTGTATTTAGTAGTCAGATACTAAAATTAAAATTTCAGTTTTTATCTCTAAAATTTTAGTGTATTATTCAGTACTTTAAAAAAGAAGGAGACATAAGAAACTAAAATTTTAAGGACGGATAGATGACTTCTTTCGAAATGACGCAATGAGGGACACAACGGAAAGGCAGAGGATAGAGAAGTGGACAAGGTGGGAGACACGGCAACAGAGAGGAGAATGGACATGACGACAAAGTTACGGAAAAGAACGCCGCAAATAGAGAGCACGATGCAGTGAGAATCATGGCACGGTGAGGTGTGACGATACGGTGAGAAGGGAGAGCGGCGAGAGGATGGCTGCAGAGGTTGGATGGAGTATGGACAACGTTAGAGATTTCTGAATTGAAGAAGAGTTATCCAAATAAGGATTAGGAGTTTTGGATTTCTATATATATATATATGTGTGTGTGTGTGTGAAATGACTAAAAAACATATATGAGAAATAAACTATTAAGGACAATTTAGTAAATTTATGAACTTTGGGGATTAGCGGGGATGGGACGGGGATCCCCGCTCGGGTCCCCGCGTCTGCCTCGGGAAAATTTTGTCCCCCGTCCCCATCCCCACAGAAAAAATTTCCCACAGTCGAATCCCCATTTAGAGCAGTCCCCGCAGAGATCTCCGCGTCTCGGAGAGTTTTGCCATCTCTAGCCGAAAGTAAACCATTCTCGAAGATTTTTTCTGTTTTTCGGCCTTTTTCTATGGTAATGGTTTTGGGAATCCTTTGTACTGTTGATACATTATTGATCCAATTATTCAAGGGGGAGTGCTACGTAGCCAAAAAAAGAGTATAGTATAGATATAGTAGAAACTAAATGTCAGTCTCATGATAAGAGAGTGTACTCCACTTGCTTATCAATAACATACATATCACTCTTCCTCCTTCTTTATTTCTAGAGTAATTAATTTCATTTTCAAAATTAATTTCTGTTTCAGTTCAATCAAATCCCTAAAAATATCTATTAACATTTAATTCAAATAAAATGCAATTTCAATCCAGTGAGTTAACATCCGAGAAGAAGAAGAAATTACATAGAGTGAGATATCAAGATTTTTCTCCCCCATCTCATTTCATCCACTACCCCAGAAATCAGGAAGACAAAAAATGCAGAAAGAAAAAACCCACCTTGGTCATTGGAGCATGCCATAGCATTGTATCTAATTCATGTTGGTATGTTATTTAGTTTCATTTTTTCGTTTATTGGCATATGAAGAGTACATTATATGTTGTTGCATGTGGTTGGAGTTGATGATAAGGATGAAAGATTTTGATTTTTATCTTGTTTTCATGGGTTTGGAAAAATGAAAAAGGAAATAGCTACAAAAAGATTAAGTTTTTTTTTAATCTTACAAGAGAAAGTTTTGATTTTTATCTTATTTTCATGGGTTTGGGCATAGGAAAATCATTAATTATCTTTCCTTATTTAATTATACTAAAAGTTAATTTCAAATTTAATGTGAATCAAATTGCGAAAATTTCTCTTTCATTATGTTAACAACTTCTGATATACAACTCATATTTTACATATAGGCTATTATAAAATAAAAAAATTAAAATTAAAATTAAAAAATAAAATTTTAAAAATAATTATTAACTCGTCGTATTAAAATAAAAAAAATAAGTATACATATGAATAGTAAATAATATCATTAATTAGCAGATTTGATAAGAACGGTGATAAGTAAAATGAATAGTGATAAGTAGAATGATAAGAGAGTGAAGTAAAAAATAAAACTGTTATTAAGTGATATAAATGAAGTAAAATATAAAAAATTTTGACTGACTATAGCTGAAAAATTTTGGTTACTAAACTTTTTCCTTATTCAAGAGTTTGGCTGCTGGCTCATTTTTTAATTCACTCCAGCGCAGCTAATTTGGTGCTTTCTTACAGTCTTAATCCAATTAAGCGTACCTAATTAATCTGTTGCGCTTTTTGTTTTTCGTTTTTTTTTTTAGTTTAATTTTGCATTCCAATTAAGTAGAATTGTGAGTGGAACATCTTTTAGTGTAAATCTCAAAATAGCTTTCAATTTTTTTTATCAAACATTTTTTATTTAATAATTTTCTATTACACATGAAATTTGTAAATGTATAAATAGTGAAAAAATAGTTGCTTAAAATATAAATAATACGGAAAAAAATTTCTAAGATAAGAAAAATTTATAAAGTAACAAAATAAAAGAAGACACCTCAATCAGGCAGAGATAGTTATATCAAAAGGTGATCCATGGTGATTTATGATGATATTGTACCAGGGGTAGCACAGGTGATACAAATATGTTGAGTCACTCGATCACTGGATAAATTTTAAGAAAAAATCAAGTGAGAGAACATAAGATGAGAAGACACCACATTGAACTGAAAATCTTAAGATAGTAAGTTAATGAGTCTTACTCTTATTTACTTTCTTCAATGTGCGACTAATTTTATACACCTCACACTTGCAACATTAACAAAATACTTCTGAAGTTAATAATTTTTTAATATGTATATTTTTGTCAAAAAAGAAAAATCATGTCTAACGTCATTACATACATCATTATGGTTGCGTAGCATTGCTTTGCTAGTGTCATTCGGCTCTTTTTTTCTTTTGTTAAATTCTTGGCCCAAAGCATAGAAACATATGAGAAGTTGAGAACTAAGACGCTTGCTTGATGTATCATGTGAATAAAATATTAGCCAAAAAGAGATTATATAAAGCTTAGCCTTCTTCCATTCAGAGACACTAAGAACCGTAGAAAAAGTGACAACAGTGTGAAGCAAAATCCAAGGTAGGTAGTTCAACTCTTACATCTACTTCAGTATTTTATTGTTTGTTCCTTCTTCCTGCTTCTATGAAGTTTGTTTATGGACTATATATCTGAATTGCTGAAGTTTTCCCTGAAACTGTGTGGTATTAGAGATTGAAATTAGTAAATTACCTAAAATTACTTATTTAATGCAAGAGTGATTATTAATTTGATATTCAAGTTGAATGAGTTTGGATATCATTCTTATTCTGTTATAATTGACTAGTTCGATCTATGTAGAATAGAAAACAGAATCTGTTATTTTTCAATTTAAGGTGGTTATTGAGATGATATGTAATGAAATCAGAATTGTAATCAAAATGAGGTATTCTGGGTTCCATGAGGTAATTGAATTGATCATGATGTCAGAACACTAGTGTGCCTTTTAATTTGGACAAGTTAATCTCTCAGGTATGCATATTGATTTTTCTTATTATTTGAGACAAGTCATCAATCTTATAAAAGAAAGGGAGAAGTAAACTCATGCTATTTTAACACTTCACATGAATGACCAAAATAAAAAGGTCATGTGACTTTTTCTTAATTGATTATGTAACCTTTTTAACAACCGTATATTGTTACACAACCACCATTTGCTCTTACTCTTTCTCTTGCATAAAAGTAAAACTACTCTTCTGAGTTCTGACTAGATACATCCTTTTATATATGGAAAGTGTATGTTAATTGAGGGCACTGATTTTGTATGTATGAAGGTGAAGAGTGAATTTGACTAGTTAGATCTTTCGTTAATAGTTGAGATTATAATATAAAGCCGCATTTTTTTTGAGTGATCATGTGACTTCTTAATAACTTTAAATATTTACCATCTATATGTAATATTATACGATCTAGATTTACGTTTTTTCTTTTATTTGATTTTATTTCCATCTGATTTTCCTATTTATGTTTTCTATTTTGTTAGTAATCATATTTTCTGTTTACTTACATTGTTACACACGGAAGGACTGACTCAAACGTCATTTGACTTCTTTGTTTACTTGAAAATATGAAAGCACACTCCAAATGGATCTGCAGAAATTGAATCTCGATTATACAAATGAAACCAAAAACTCTTTTGTGAGGGACCAAAACTATGCACATATTGAATCTTTATTGAGAACCCAACCAAGAGAAGTTCAAGTAATTGGAGTCTGGGGCATGGGCGGTATAGGTAAGACAACCATTGCTGCTGCTATATTTGAAGAGTTCTCTCCCAAATATGAAGTCAATTGTTTCTTGGCAAATGTAAGAGAAGAATCATCAAAGCATGGAGTCAAATACATATTCAATAAGCTTCTTTGTGAGTTACTACAAGAAGATATTCATATTGATAATCCCACAATCATATCCTCTACTATTTTGAGTAGATTGAGGCACAAGAAAGCTCTTATTGTTCTAGATGATGTGAATAGTTCTGATCTTCTTGATAATTTTCTCGGAGTAGGACATGATTATCTAGGAGTTGGTAGCAGAGTTATTGTGACAACTCGAGATAAGCATGTCCTTACAAGTAGAGCAGTTGACCAAATTCTTGAAGTCAAGGAAATGAACTATCATAACTCCCTTAAACTCTTTAACTTGAATGCCTTTAACCAAATCCATCCACCTGAGAATGGATTCCAGGAGCTATCGAAGAGAGCAGTTGCTTATGCCAAAGGCAACCCTTTAGCTCTAAAGATTTTGGGATCGTTTCTTCGTTCCAAAAGTGAAAATGAGTGGGACAGTGTACTAAAAAAATTGAAAGGAACTCCTGATGCAAATGTTCATAAGGTGTTGAGATTGAGCTTTGATGAATTGGATGATGCAGAAAAGAATATATTTCTAGACATTGCATGTTTCTTCAAAGGGGAAGAAAGAGACAAAGTAATAATGATATTGAATTCCTGTGGTTTCCATGCAAATATAGGGATAAGAAACCTTTTAGACAAGGCTCTGATAACAATAACCAAAATGAAGAGAATACAAATGCATGACTTGATACAAGAGATGGGTCAAGAAATTGTTTGTGAAGAGTCTGCTAAAATTCCTGGGGGACAAAGTAGATTGTGGAACCCTGATGAAGTTTGTGACATACTGAAGAATGATAAAGTAAGAGAAAATGATTCTTTGTATTGTTTACAAAAACATATATGAAATATAGCTTATTGAATATTACACTAACATTGATTGATGTATTTATTTGTCCAGGGGACTGATGCAATTGAAAGCATATTCTTGGACATGACTCAAACCACAGATCTACATATAAGCTCCAATGCATTCAGAAAGATGCCAAATCTAAGGTTACTTGCCTTTGCTGATAGCATTGGTCATGGGAGAAGGAGAACCAACAATAATTTGTATCTTCCAACAAATCTTGAGTTACCTAATAGCTTGAGATATATTCAGTGGGATGGATATCCATTGAAATCTTTACCATCCATTGGTTGGCCTAAAAACTTGGTTGAGATTTCCATGCCAGACAGCAATGTCGAAAAACTTTGGGATGGAGTACAGGTATGCATGATATAACACCATGTATGTATATATTTGTTTGTCTTTGATAGAATTTTAAGTGTTAAATCCTAAACCTTAAATGTATGTATGTATATATATTGTTACAGAATTTACCAAGTTTAGAGATAATCGACCTTCGAGGCTCCAAGCGCTTGATAGAGTGTCCAAATTTCTCAGCCACCCCAAATTTAAAAGAAGTATGGTTCAATTTCTGTGAAAGCTTGACTCATGTTCACCCTTCTATTTTCTCTCTTGAGAAGCTTGAGTTTTTAGCTGTGTATGGATGCAAAGAACTCAAGAGCCTATGCAGTAGCAATTGTTCACCTTCTCTTCATACAGTGGTTGCCTATAACTGCCCTAATCTCCAAGAGTTCTCAGTCCCAATTCTGCATCAAGATTCCAAAATTCATTTGCATTTGAGATCAACTCCTTTGAAAGAACTTCCACCATCAATTCTGCATCTTAAACACCTTGTAAACTTCTCTTTTCCAATTAGCAAGAATCTTGCAAAACTTCCTGCAAATTTTGCTAATCAAATCATGCTTTCTGACATCAGTGAACACGAGCAAGACGCGGTCGCCACTCTGCATTCAGTACTACCCTGCCCTGTATTCAAACATGTAAAGCTTCTCAAATTTGATAATTGCCATAGCTTAACCGAACTCCCTGACAACATCTCTTTGTTATCATCATTAGTGAAACTAAGCTTTCATAAAACCAATGTCATAGGCTTACCTGAAAGCATTAAGTTTCTTCCACAACTCAAAGTTCTTAAAGTTTGTCACTGTGAAATGCTGCAATTTATACCAGTGTTTCCACCTTCTATTGAATGTCTTCAGGTATGGGATTGTAAATCTTTGAAGACAACATTGAGTTTGGAAAGTGAAACACCCAAACAACATGCAGGTACTTTCATATTCCTGGACTGCATGAATTTGGATGAAAATTCATGCAATGCCATTCTGAAAGATGCTATTGCTAGGACAAAATGTTGGATGGAAACAATACTAACAAGCGAATCAGAAGTCTCGGAAGAACAACGAGACAATGAAGATCATAATGTGATTAATTTTGGGAAGATCTGTTATTTCTTTCCTATAAGAGGTAGCATACTTCAAGAGTTTTTCCATGACTACTCTGCTCAATCTTCAATTAGTACCCAAGTGCCTCCAAGTTCTAACTTGTGTGGGTTCATGTTCTACCTGGTTCTTTCTGAAGCACATTCATGCATCATTGATGAACTTGTTATTAACTTTGAGTGTGAATGTTACTTGGAAACAAGTTGGGGAGAAAGTATCCATGTAGCAAGTTCCGTCGTCGTCGAATGGGGCTGCGATATGATCATTGGATACCATCTGAATGTTATGCCGGATCATGTGTTGTTATGGTATGATGAAGAATGTTCAAAGCAGATAATGGAAACAGTTAAAGGAAGAGAAGCAAATAGTGAAAAGAAGTCCCATTTTAATGCAAAGATGACAGTTAAGTTGGTTGCTAGGCTACCAAATAAAGAGGAAGCAATGATAAAAGAGTGTGGCATCCGATGGATATATTCAAATGTGGAGGCAGGATCATCAAGAGAGCAGAGATCCAAGAGAATCATGGAAGATGAAGACTAGAAGTGAAAAGCACAAGGTAATCATCCAAAGCTCAAATAGTTGATTGTGATTTTTCATTGTATTTGTATGCTGTGCTTGCTGTTATAGGTTCTAGTTGATGTATATTTCCTATTTCAATTAAGTATATGGAATAATATCAATAAATTGCAATTGTTGCTGCTGGAAAAGACTTGTTCTAAGGTTGTGTCCCTAAATTTTTTGGTAACAAATTTGATTGTATTCTCACCTTTCTGTTTGCTTGTGTTAATTTGACCAGTTGTAATTTCTTTTCAGAAATGAAATATTGGGTTTGTTTAGATGCTATTTTAAAAATGATTTTTTTTTAATGATCTTTTTTTAAAAATTTTTTTACAAAAGTAAAAGTGATTTTATGTTTAGATATCTCATATAAAAAAAATCTTTTTATCTATGAATTATGTTTGAGTAAAATAAGATGTATTTTTTTATTCATTTATTTTTGTTCTATAAAAATTATTAGTATCTAATAAAAAATATAAAACCGATTTCTGACTTTTGAAATATTATTAGATGAATTAGTTTCAAATAAATTATAAAAAAATAAATTAGTCTCTAATATGTTTTAGCAAATGACAAATTATTCTTTAGTTTTTTTTTTTAAAATAATATGTTCGAGGGATAAATTATCTGAAAATTTACAAGGTAAAATATTACTTTGTCTTATATTTTATTTCGTAATTTATCTAATATATAAAAGGTTAGATGAATTTGATATTTTATTCTGTTAAAAACTAATTAAAGCAAAAAGAGATTTTGATGATTTTTCACTATGAATTTCATTTCTTATAATTTATTTGACTTTACAATTAAGAAATTTTGTACAAATTCAAAATTTAATCTTGAAAAGGACAAAATAGCAAATATTTAACGTAGAATAATTGAGTTGATGAATTAGCAATAATTTAATTTCTACCACTTGACATGTTATAATTATAAGTTTATAACTCTTTCCATGTAGGAAGGATACCTGCACCTTCTCCACTGCCTCTCGTTGCAGCCACCTTATATAATTAATTAATCATTATTGTGTCGTTAATCTTTCGTTGGAGGTCCTTTTCAAAAGTTGATGACATAATCCAATAGTGTGAATTGATGGAAAATAAAGGAGAATGACTCATTGACTTTTCCCTTTCTTTCGGACTAGTCATGTTTAAAAAACGATGTATTCAGTAACAAATTAAAAAGTGTGATTCTCAAAAATGTGTATGTGTGAGAGAGAGAGAGAGAGAGTATTTAGATGAAATCCTAGGTGAGAGTGTGGAATATGTTTACTATATTATGTAAAATAAGGGCATATTTAGATGTGTTTTTTATTTTCTACTTCTATTTTCAATATTTCTCATGTTCAAAATTTTATAAAAAAGTAAAAATGAAAGAAGTGAACAAATATTTTTTTTTTACTATTTTCTTCTTTTTTCACTAATTTTTAAAAACAGAAGACATTAAAATCAAAATGAAAAAGGTACTCTTAAACTAATCAGAACCAGTCTACAAAGTACAAACATAAACATTCAGAAGCTAAAATTTTATCATATAGTTTTGTACGACATTTATCGGCCACATACATACATCTTTCTGTTTTTTTTTATTAGCTTTCCTGTAACAAAAGTATTTTTCTATTTAAGCTGATAATAAAAAATATATAAATAATTATATTTTTAATATATTTTTTAAATAAGAGTAGAGGAATGCTAATATTTAAGAAGGAGAACATATAACTTTTACAATATCAACACATATAGATAGTTCTTCTACTTTAATGAATCACGAAAAAAGTGAGATATAACCTTCAAAAGTTCAAAAAGTTATATCTGATGACTTTAACTTTAACTTTTTGGAACGAGATCTTGAAAAAAGGGCTTTAAATTTAGCAGTATCACCCAAAGCAGAGAAATGAGATTAGACGAGCTTATCTTAAATGAGGTCCATATAAAAAAATATTTTGATAATTATTTTCTAGTTGGCCCCCCAAAATTTTGTTTCAAGTTCCGCCACTGTATATCGCTAACTACGAGTAGGTGTTACCTAACCATAACCTCTAAGCAAAAAAAATTTTTTGTTAGATAAATT
>NC_029793.2:7946040-7946287 GCF_000816755.2 Arachis ipaensis | reverse complement strand
CCCAACCAGATCATGTGCAGCATATAAATTTACCATTTGAGATTTTGAGTTAAATGCTCAGCTGCCTGTAAGCAAGAACTTAAAAATCAACTAACAAAGTAAAATGGTATAATTTGTCATAAATTTCATGGATCGGTCAAGAAAGTAGTGACTAAGAGTAAAAAAAGAAGATTTTTTTTATCTAGTAAAACAAGGAAAAGAAATTAAAAGAGAGAATATTTTCTTATAATACTTTGAATCATTTAAT
>NC_029793.2:7943359-7945267 GCF_000816755.2 Arachis ipaensis | reverse complement strand
TTAAAAATATATTCTTTTTTAGAACGATTAATATAAATGATTTTATATAGATATTCTCATGTTAATAAAAATATTATTTTAACTGCACATCAGTTTAAACACATTATAAATATAGATATTTGATTTATTAATGAAAATCTAAACATCTTTATATTCATTCACTTTAGTTTTGCTGGTAATTTAACATAGCAAGACAAAATTTATATTAAGATGATAAAATTGCTAATGAATCGAAAAAGGTAAAAGAAATACTTATTATGAAGAATCGAAAACAATCATGTTATATAGATATAAAAATGTTGGTCATCAATTAGGTATGGCATAGAAATATTTATTTGGTTTTTCTGAAAATAGTTAGTTTTGTTTTATTAAAATATTTAATTTATGTATCACAATTAAAAAATTCTTATGTCAAAATAATTCTTCTTCTTAACAAAAATCGGTGTCATGATTAAAAGATTTATGTATTATGGTTAAAAAATTTTTGTATCAAAATTAAAAAACTTTTCGTGTTATGTTAAAAGATTTTGGTGATATTTTTTAATTAATTTTACATAATTCAAAATTTTTTTTCATCTTCTTCTTTATTTTCTTTCTTATTTCACATCCTCATAATTTTTTATGTTTCACCCTCTTAACAATAATAAAAATAAAAAAAAGAAGAAAAATTAAATAAAGAAAAATAAGAAACAAAAACTACCGCAAAAAAGAGGAGTAGGAGGAGAAATAAAAAAATGCAGTAGCAACAAGAAAAGAATGATAATAAAAAAAATGCAAAAAAAAAAGTGTGTGATTCATGTGCACGTTGTGTAAATAATTTTTATTAGATTTGAATAAACAATTAAATTTAGTTGGCAAAAACACTTGAATAATGTATAAGAGAATTATTTTGTTTTAACTTTATTTTATTACATAATTAAGATCTGAGGTATACATTCTTAATTAATTTGGATTTGGAATTGGAATTTGTATTACTAATTAGCTTTTATAAGATGCATAACACATCAATATTTAAAATTGTGCAGGATAATAGTAAAAATAATGGACTTCACAGTGAATGATCATACTAATAATATAATAAAATTTGATATTTTGTAATGACAAAGTAGGTAAAGAAAGTAGATATGTGATAGTTATTGGAATTATAATTCGTGTATTAGAAATTCATAGATAGTTGTTATGAATTATGACTTTGATTTTTGATACTTTGTTAAAGTATTGTGCTGTGATCAAAGTCTATTTTTTTTGTGACAAGTTTATATATATTGAATTGATTGATTAAAATATATATACATAATTTTTTTGTCATTATTTAAATTACTCTTTCAAACTATAATTTAAAATTATATATAAATTTTGTAATTTTTTATTAAGAAGATTAATGAAAAAAAATAGATTTTTTGAGGTAACTTATAACTACGCTTAAAAAGTGTGATCATATTGTACAATAGTATTCAACAGCTACGCTTGTTAACCGAACAATTGACAAGTTTAAAAAACATAATCATATCTTTATTTATTGGCATGTTTTCAAAATGTAACCAAAACAAACTAATGAACACATTTTAAAAGTGTGGTTGTATGTTCTTTTTTTAGTACACTTTAAAAACGTAGTTATAGGATTATACATATGGCCAAATTTTAAGCGTAACTATAAACAAAAATGTGGCAAAAAATAAAGTCTATCAATAAATCAATAAAAGCGTAACGATAAAACAATCGATACTCCTGCAAATATGACTCTTTTAAAAATGTACCGATAACTCAAAAGGCATAACAAAAAATTGTCGCTACCTTTTTTCTATTTTTTGATACACTTTAAGAACGTGACAATAAACTATATTTTTTTTATAGTGGTAATATGATATATTATCTCATTTCCATTAAATTCTTAATCTTTTTTCACTA
>NC_029793.2:7943027-7943352 GCF_000816755.2 Arachis ipaensis | reverse complement strand
ATGCATAGAATCAAGTTTACTTGACAGATAACAAAAAATCAGTCTTGAGTAATAGTCAAATAACTTCGTTCAATCACCATTTTGGCATTTTTGGAAATTATATTTTTATGGATTTTTTTCTTTCTTCCTTCCTTCCAATACTATATAATTGCATCTGTGTCAACTGCTATAGACCCTCACCCCACCCTTTCATTACTTCCGTCCACGCTAAATTTTAATTTATTTGCTATTCAAATCTTTGCTTAAATTTTGAATATTTATATTATTTTTAATTTTAAATATTTTTATATCTTATTTTTTAATTGTTTTAATTTTTAAACTAACT
>NC_029793.2:7939631-7942621 GCF_000816755.2 Arachis ipaensis | reverse complement strand
AGACTAAATTTGTCGAATCAATTTGCTATTTATTTAAATAGATAAATTTTTGTCTGTAAAATTAGATTCATTTTTAAATTTTGACTTAAAAAAATTAAATTTGATTAAAAATAACAATGTTTGTTTAAAATTTTTGGCAAAAAATGTCCATTTTTGGATTAAGTCATTTAACTCATTGAGGTAGTCATAAACAATTTGAACTAAAAAATTATGATCCATAATAGATAAAATAAATTTAAATGGATGAACCCACATAAACTCACATATTTAGACCGACTAAATATAAATAAATCAAATTGACCCGTTTCTTACTTTTTTGCATAAAAACTACCAATGTTAGTATGTCTTCAAGTTAGCCTCCTTCGATGAGGCTGTGTTGATGAGGTTTTTTTTTTTAAGATGGCGAAACTTACACGATCAAATTTATTATCGTTCTTAATCTTTTGGTTAAATTTAAATGGGATTCATAAGAAATTAATTTGTTCAATTTATTTTATATATATATATATATATAACGGGGGATTTTTATTTTTATAAATTAAATAAATATAATAATTATCAAAATAAATAATTTTAAAAATATTTATCGAAATAAATACCCTTCTCTTATCTTGTTTACACTGTAAATAAGATAATTTTGCATGTATCTCGTTTTACAGTGTAAACGAGATATATGTAATTTTTTTAAAAAAAACTGAAAATAATAAAAAATATTAATCTATCTATTCTATTATATAAAAATCGAATTTCTGACACTTAATGATGGAGCTGACGTGGCATGCTTCTGAGAGTGTTTCCCAATTTATTTCTTTTAACTTATTAAATACAAGTTATTACGATAAACTAACTATATCAACTAATTAATTTGATTAGATATTTAAATATCATATTATCTATTCTATTATATAAAAATCGGGTTTCTGACACTTAATGATAGAACTGACGTGGCATGCTTCTGATAGTGTTTTCCGATTTATTTCTTTTAACTCATTAAATACAAGTTATTACGATAAACTAACTATATCAACTAATTAATTTGATTTTCTCGAGATATTTTTTACTAATAATTAAATCAAATTAAATGATATTTATTGAGCTAAATTTAAATCATGATTAAGGACTAAACTAAAATAAGATGATTTTTTACTTATTCAAATTGAATGCAATAAATGAAATTAATTTTGTTAGGTAATCATGGTCTGTTGGTATTCTATATATAGATAGCCACACAAAATTATAAAAATTATCATTTTTATCGCTTTTGCTATTTTAACTTTTTTTTTTATGTATAAATTACTCAAAATGAGAAGGTATGGAAGAGTGTTTTATTAATTATTTGTTTGACAAATATTATAGTCTGAAATATTACGGGAACAAATATTAAAGCTTCCTCAATACTAACAGTCGTAGTGTATGATAGGTGTTCTATAACTTTTTTGGATTTGATTGTTTTTTTATTATTATATGTTGTTCTATTTAATTTATGCTAAAAATACTTATGATAATCATCTTATCGTGGTAGTATAAAAGTTGTAGGTATTATATTTATTTTGTAAGCTCTTAAATCTCATGTCGTTGATGAATATTTGTGACTAAGTAATTATTAAAAAAAAATTGGTTGAATATCTATGTTATATTCTATTTAAATTATAATAGTGAGTAATTTTTTTTTTCAAAATAAATAATGCAATTTTTTCATAAAATCTATTCTATTATATAAAAATCAGGTTTCTGACACTTAATGATGGAGTTGACGTGGTATGCTTTTTAGAGTGTTTCTGATTTATTTCTTTTAACTCATTAAATACAAGTTATTACGATAAACTAACTATATCAACTAATTAATTTGATTAGATATTTAAATATCATATAATTTATTGTAATTTATATCAATTTAATTTGGTAGTATTTTTTATTTATTTATTTTAATATTTTGTTAGTATTTTTTAATTTATTTTTTTATTTATTAAACCAAATTTATTGTGTGTACTAATTAATTAATTTGATTAATTTATTAGTCATTAAAATAATAAATCTATGAATAAAATAGGTTCGCGAGATATTTTTTACTAATAATTAAATCAAATTAAATGATATTTATTGAGCTAAATTTAAATCACGATTAAGGACTAAATTAAACTAAGATGATTTTTTACTTATTCAAATTGAATGCAATAAATAAAATTAATTTTGTTAGATAATCATGGTCTTTTGGTCTTCTATATATAGATAGCCACACAAAATTATAAAAATCATCATTTTTATCGCTTTTGTTATTTCAACTTTTTTTTTATGTATAAATTACTCAAAATGAGAAGGTATGGATGAATGTTTCATTAATTGTTTGTTTGACAAATATTATAGTCTGAAATATTACGAAAACAAATATTAAAGCTTCCTCAATACTAATAGTCGTAGTATATGATAGGTGTTCTATAACTTTTTTGGATTTGATTATTTCTTTATTATTATATGTTGTTCTGTTTAATTTATACTAAAAAGACTTATGATAATCATCTTATCGTGGTAGTATAAAGGTTGTAGGTATTATATTTATTTTGTAAGCTCTTAAATCTCATGTCCTTGATGGATATTTGTGATTAAGTAATTATTAAAAAAAATTAGTTGAATATCTATTTTATTTTCTATTTAAATTATAATAGTAAGTAAATTTTTTTTCAAAATAAATAATGCAATTTTTTCATAAAAACAACGTTTAAATAATTGTCAAATTAGATTATACTACAGATGATGATAAATATCTTGGCATTAGATCTGCTATAAAAATAAATTTTTTGGAATATTATGTTGTATTATAGAATTTAGTTATATTTTTCATATCTTCAATTTATATTATTTAAATTGGCATATTTCTAAAAAGGGTTATTGTAATAAATTTTAGAAATAATTTTTGTAAGTTATAATTTATTTTTTTATTTGCATATTCAACTTTTAAGAATAATTTTTTTTTAAAATTTGTATTTATAATT
>NC_029793.2:7936629-7939612 GCF_000816755.2 Arachis ipaensis | reverse complement strand
TTTGCATATTCAACTTTTAAAAATAATTTTTTTAATTTTGTATTTATAAATAAATTATTTTTTACTTTAATTTATGAATTTTTTTTAGTGCGCAATTCACTTTAACAAAAATAAATTAATTTATGAAAATTTAAACATGAAAAAAATTAAAGTGATGCATTTTAAAGATGTATAAATGAGATTTTTATTATAAAAATTTTCAAGATATAGCAAATGCAATTTTATTTTAATTTTATCCTTAATATTTAGTTTTAATTTTATTTTGAGTTTTAATATTTTCAATTATACCATTAGGGTGAACAACATTAATTATAACTAATCAATTATATTATTTGATTTGACCAAAATTAAATAAACATTAAATTATTTAATAAATAATAATAAAAAATAAAATAAATAAATTTAATTTGAATTATTCTCTTATTATTTTCTATATCTAAGAATCAGAATGTGCTTTTATGTATTTTGATTAATAGTTCTTAAAGAAGTTACTATTTTATTTACTAGCATTTTAAATTTTTTATAATATTTTCATAAAACTTGATTAATAGGTTCTTTTTCACAATGTTTTTCTTAAATTTTTTAACAAAAATATATCTTAATTTTTGTCTTTCATTTTTTATATTCATTAATTATACTAATTTTTTTATAGTATATTTTTATCAACTACATGCATTGTTTTTCTGTCTTTTTTATTTTTTAAATATTTTATTACCTTATTTTTAATTATTTATTTTACTTTCACTCATATGTTTATTGTATTTCACTTCATCTTAGTTTCAATTTCATAATTAACTTTCAATTATATAAAATTCAATAATTTCTTTCAAAAAAGTTTACATATATTATCTATTATATACAATCATTAGGATAAACAAACAAATATAAATTGAATATATAATTTAATTTTAATTTAAACTAAAGACTAAATGAATTGTCAAAAAAATAGCAACTAATTTTATTTTTAATTTTTTTTATAATTTATTTAAAGGTAAAAATCTCTCTATAACCACTAACATCGCCAATAACAAAATTATAAGTCTCTATAAAATTAAAAACATATACATAATTTTAAAGTTTTTAACAATAAACTATGAACAAATTAAAAAAAAATCTTATGAATCAATATGTAATTTTTTAATATATTTTTTTAATTTTTTAGACTTATCAACATTTAAGTTGTCTATACATCACTTCTCATAATATTATGATTTCACAAGTTATAATATGTGGGTAACTCACCTTTATAAACTATTTGCATACCAATTTTACGTATATCCCTCAAAGTAAAAAAGGCTACATGCATGTTTCAATTTACATATCTATGTAATCAAATTTATGGAGTTCGAATTATGTGTTTTTGTAGAAAATCGAATCTATAATATTCGAATTACTTGGATGCTATCTATGCTACTAAATCGAATGAAAGAGATTCGATTTACAATGAGCTGAATTACTACTAAGTGAGTATAAATCGAACCTTATTACTTCGATTTAGCATGGACCATATAAATCAAAATTTATAGATTCGATTTAGTAGGAGATGGCATCATTCGAATTCTTTGAATTCAATTTACTTTCGAATCACAATGTCAAGTAATTCAAATTCATTAAATTCGATTTATATAGAAATGTAAATAGAGACAACTAGGTAACATTTTTTAGATTTGGGAGATTCAGATAATTTTGGGATGGATTTGGTTTATCAACGTAAATGAACCTAATATGTGATATTAGTTATTATTTTATATATATGAAAAATATGACTTATTTATGCATTGTTTGGATTAGAAAAATTTGTAGAAAAATAAAATGTTGGAGAAGAAAATGGATGAAAAATTTATTTTTTCATTATTTAGATCAACAAAAAAATTGAATGAAAAACATAAAAGTGTATGTGGAGCTCATGTAAATATTTTCTCTTTAAAGTTGCAAAAAAGACTGATGCAAAAGTACAAACATGGATAAAAATACAGAGTTATCATTTGAATTGTAATTTATATATAATATATAAAAACATTAATATAATTTTCCTCTATTATAATTTTTTCTCTTCTTACTTTTTCTACCATAAAAAAAATCTTTCCTTTAATTTCTTTTTATTCATTTTTTTCATCTAAAAAACACACAAAAAAATATACTTTTCTTTTCATTTTCTTTTCTCTCATTTTTCTTCTTTTCATTTTCTTTCCTCTTATCTTCTATCTTATATCCAAACAATAGCTTAGTGTTTATCCATTTATCTTCTCTTAATATTGTCATAACAAGGATACATGTGACTTTATAAAAATAATATAACCTAAACTTTAATTATCTGAGAATTTATTGAGTGGCTAGAATAGCTCCACGTCACGAACCAATAAATGCTAGCAATAGGGATGATCACAAAAACAGTCGAAACGGATATTTGCAGGGATTACTCGCGTTTTGGGATTAGATGGGGACTCATGAAATCCTCACGACCTACCACGTGAAAATGGATGGGGATTAAGGGTGGCAAACGTGCCAAAACCCATCGGGCTAGCCCGCATAACCCGCCAAAACAGGCAGGTTGGGCTGAAAATTTGAGACCGCCAAACTTAAAAAGCCCGCTTACCCCGCACTGCCTAATCCATGAGCTTTGGCGGGGCGGAACGGGACAGACTTTCCCGCTGGGCCAAGCTTTTATTTTGTCAGGGCCATTTTTTTACAAATTTCTATGATGTTATTGATCTACAAGAGGATGAAGATGATAATTGAAGATATTCTAAGTTATATTTTGGATTATGCTTTATGTTTGATTGATTATAAACTTGAAGATGTTTAATTATATATTTTGAACAATATTTGTTTTGCTTTGGACAATGTTAGTTTTATTATTTTGTTTCAAAAAATTTGGTTTATAATTATTTTTATTATATATTTATAATTATAAAGACTTTAATGTTTGTGAATATAAAAATTATAATTTGTTTATACTTTTAGAAATTATAATAGTTTAAAG
>NC_029793.2:7935582-7936512 GCF_000816755.2 Arachis ipaensis | reverse complement strand
TTCCCGTTTGCCATCCCTAAAGGAGACATAGACATAGTACCCGCCCCATGAAACCTATTAAATATAAGCGAATATAAAATTATTAATTTATTCTAATTTATATATACATAAATTCATTTCTTGAATTTAGTAACCCTAACTTTTGCCTCCAATTCGAATTCTTCCTTTTTCTTCCAGACTCATCTCAGCCTTGATCCTTTCTCTCTCTAACTCACTTTCTCTGCTTCTTAAGTCTGTCACTACGTTGCTCAGTATCGTCCTAAAAAATTATGTTATGTTATTATGTTAGAATATATTTTTATGTTTTCTCCTTTTGAAATGTTTTTCATAACGAATACGTTATAAATTGTGTTGAATTATATTGAATTGATTATTTTATGATTATTATATTATGTCAAAAGTTTTCAAAAAATATTCGTAAATACTCGAGGAGATCTGCGTTCCCTAAGGGGTAATTAAACAGGAACTTGCAATGACGGAGAAAGAATAGGAGCATTTTTTTAAAATAGGAGCTGAGTGAGGGATGGGAAGGGGCTTCTCACGCTCTCCTGAGTACTCATTACCATATCTAACTAGTAACGGGGATCCAATCTGAACCGATTTAAGAGGGGATGCGTGGACTTCATCTACATTGGTCCTTTAAGGTAATGAACCTAAGTCAGATTTGGAAGTTGGAACCCTAACAATGAATTTTAGTTGATCTTGCTTGCATTGAGGTCTTACTAGACCCAAATATATCTTGGATTAATATTTTGAATTATTGTTATAGCAAATACTATACTATTTAATAGTATAACACTTAGTATATGTAAAGTTAGATATATTTACAAGACATTTTTTAATTCAAATTAAAAAAATTAATTATCTCTTTTTTTGTTTTAAATATTACTTTTCATTGTAACGAAAAAGTAAAAATAAGAATAATCACTC
>NC_029793.2:7932729-7934998 GCF_000816755.2 Arachis ipaensis | reverse complement strand
TTTTTTATTGAAATTAAAAAAGGATGAGTTGTTAATCAATTCTAAATTTAAATTTAAATTTGAGTAAGAAAATAAAAAAATATTTTAAATTTTATCTCACTAATCAGAATTAATTTCAAGATAAAAAATTACCTTGTACATTATATATATTGTAGGATAGCATGGTTATTTGTTATTTTTTAATGGTAAATATTATCAAATAAAATAGTGTAAGAAATTAGAAGAAAATATATTTACAAATTTAGAAAATATTAATTTATTTTTCAATAGAATAAATTATATATTTAATAACAAAAGTTGTTATTGGTTTCTTTTCACACTAACTAATACTCAATGATGGTATTTCGGTACACCATGTTACCAAAAAATATTAATCAATCTAATAACTTTTGTAATGATATAAGTTTATGAATTTAAAAATTTAAAAATTATTTCATAAAATATAAAGTTTTAACAAGTAAACAATGTTGATCATATTGTTTTAACTTCAAGAATAAATATGATACCAACAAATAAAATTGTCCCAAATAAATTTTAACAAAGACAAAAGTTCATAAGTATTGCTATTAATGAAAAATTAATCTATTTTAAAAATAAATACAATTTTTTTTTACAGATTTTCTAACTCAGCAAATCGATGACTAATCCACCACATATTGATACTCTATTTATTAAAGGTTGTCACTAACTAATGGATTGTTATACACACAATGCCATATTCGAACTCCAAATACTTGCTTAAGCAGACAAATGAGATGACCATTCAACTAATTCAAATTAATTAAAATAAATATTAATTATTTTTAATATTTTTAAGTTGTAAATATTTATAATAATAATTACTATAGATATTTTTCATTTAAATTTTAATAAAAAAATTTTATATAATTTTATGTATTACTCCGTGCAGGATACGGGAACATACACTAGTAATATCAATAATCCAAATTTTTGGCATGTAATTAGTACATAAGAAGGTTAGTAGAAGAGATTAAAATGGATATGTTTGATCAATTTTAGTCCATTTTAAATGATAGGATTAACACGTTTACTTGAAAACCATTAAACTGCCCACTATTAACACCGTTACCTCTTTTTTAACTACCTACTATTTAAAAATTTTAAATATAATTTAAATACACGTGATTTATTTAATGACCTAGTTAATGAATGTCACTACTCTATTGGTATATAATATGAAATCTTTTTTACTTAAATTATATTTCAAATTTTTATGTACTTCCATGTAACAAATAAAATTTATATGTAAACCCAACTCACGTACCACTTGAATCGGCGAACAACCGAACCCTTGGGACCTTCTTCAACCCCAACCCCAGGATGTGATGAGTCGACATCGAGGTGCCAAACGACTCCGGAGCTGCTTTCTTTTATAGATCTAATCTGTAGAAAGACGCAAAAGATCTGTTATTAGCTTATTCAAGCAGTCAAAGGAAACTATAGAAGAAAGAAGAAAGGAGAAAGCTTGACCTCGCTTTCTTAGGGTTGAAAGAAGAAAGGAGATGTCCTGGTTCTCTCCTATCTTTTTCTATACATATAGTAGCACCCGCGGGCCAGCCATAGATAGTCGAAACTTTTTCTTTTTCTTTGAGATAGTGCTGAATGAGATGACCACTCCGCTCGTGCGATGGTCGATACCGGCGCCACGAGACGAGGCTACTTCCATCCAAGGAAAAAGTCAAGCCCCGGTAAGTCTTTCATATCATCTCTCATATCGGCTCAGCTGACTTTGCCTCGATGTTTAGGGTCCGTAAGCATACTCTCTCTCTTTATAAGAGCTCTAGATAGCGTTCCAATTCGTTTTCAAGATATCATATGGAGATTCGCGTGCGACTAGGAGATCAAAAAGATTGCTACCATGCTTTTCCTTAGGTCGAGATTATTTAGTAGTTGAATATGAGTTGAACATAGGAACTACTCCCGTAAAAAAAAACAAAAAAAGTTAGTGAATATGAAAGAAATATTTTTTTATTGATATAATAATATTTAATTGAATATGTGTGTGTCTTAAATATCAAAATATGCTTACATTTATTTGAAAGAAGCTTTCTTAGAGTTTATTCATGAGTTGCAAGGAAAAAGAAATGAAAAATATTGGAGGAATAAGAAGGAAAAGTGAAGGAAGGGATTTAAATTTTTAAACTACCTGTTATTAATAAATTTTTAATTTTGGATATGTGTAAAATTTTGCATAAATTTTTTTTATTAGTCTTATGTTCAAATTTTTTCTTTTGAAATCAATAAGGGT
>NC_029793.2:7931896-7932611 GCF_000816755.2 Arachis ipaensis | reverse complement strand
TAGATATATTTATTATATTTTATTATATATTTTTAATTTTATAATCAAAATGTGTCACATCTCACTTTTTTATTATAATTAAAAAATTTTCATCTCCCCTTTACTAATTTTACAACCAAAATGTACCACATATCACTCCATTATTGTAATTAAAATTAAATCTTTCCCTCCAAAATTAAAAAATTCTTCCCCTTCCATACTAATTTTACAACCAAAATATGCCACATGTCACTCCTTCGTAGCAATTGAAATCATTATTAATATTAGACTAATTACTAATTGAATTCTTTCAACCACTCTATCTATTTTATATATCATTATTAATATCAATGACTAATTACTAATTTGACAATCAAAATGTGTAACATGACATTCTTTAATTGCATTAAAATTAGAATTGAAATTTAAAATTGAAACTAAAATATACTTATATTATGTATCATATATTACTATCTAATTTAATAATCAAATGTGTCATATGACACTGTCTTATTAAAATTGAAAGAAAATATTTTTTTTAAAAAATTAATAAACTTTCTTCCTAAATTCTCTCATCTACCTCTCCATTTTTCTATTTCTCTCTATCATTTTTACTCTATATATAATTTATATTTTATATTAATAATTTGACAAATCAAAATATGTCATCCGATGTTTTTTTACAATTAAAATAAATCTTTTTCTTCCAAAATTAACAAACTCTCACTCTCACTCT
>NC_029793.2:7906902-7931871 GCF_000816755.2 Arachis ipaensis | reverse complement strand
AATGGGCATTATTATAATGTCCTTATATATAAAAATTTTTAATATCAAGTAAAATAAAACTGACATATTTAATACGTACTATGTTTTCTAAATATTTTAATTTAATTAAAATATTTTTTTTACATCCAACTGTTTTCAGAGACTGATCTTTCTGGTTCCATAGATATCTATTTTTTAGTTTATTATTAATACTAATATTTAGCTTATATGGGATGAAAGAATTGAAATAGAGACATCTCATGCTTATAAACTATTTAAAAACCTTATCCTCGATAGATGTAGCACTTGTAATAATACACCACCCTTTCAATATCATAATTGATAGTTCACATTAAAATTGAAATTAAGTGGGCTTTAGTCATCAATCACTATAAAAAATGCGCTGGATACTTTTGGATTTAGCATTGCATATTAGCATCGAATTTACTTATGGATTTAGCAACGAATTTGTTATGGGATTCATCATGTCAGATAATTGTCGGCGAATAATCGCTTCCAATAATAAAATTGATGGTAATATTTGGCAGAAAGACAAGACAAATAGACACCAAATATAGCATCGGATTTATCGGTGAAAAAATTCGACGGTAGACATATATATTTCACTTTGATAAGCCATACTACTATCAAATTGTCTCATTATACTGGATAGATTTCAGCATGAATGATAGTTGACCTTGACACTTAAAGAAAGATAACAAGTTTCAGTAAGAGTTTTTAAAGAAGACAATTTGCAAATGTCATTTTGAAAGAACACCTAATTCATAAAATTTAAAAAACTTTTCTTTTGGAAGATGTTGTTTTGATTAAGATATACGTGGTTATTCTTATTTTTGTGGATAGTTTAACTAGAGCTTTGAAAATGATTATTACTATCTTCAGTACTTCTTTTGCATGGAGTAATAGTATTCTTGTTGATTGAAAGTTGATAATCATTTATTAATGTAAACCCGCTAAAATCGGTAAATAATTAGTTAATAAGTTGCATTTTTATTAAAAAAGCTAAAAATGCAAAACTAATATCAAAATAGGATAGAGCTCGTTGAAACGAGAATTTTGATACCAATTTCAAATTTTGGCCCAAAATCGGACCGGAAAAGCCGAACCAGTTGAACCGGGCCTAAACTGGGCCCTTGGGTCCAACTGGACCATGACTTAAAAGAGGGACAGAAGCTCTTCATCCCCATTTCAGCAACAATAGCGCTAAAAACAGATTGGGGAGAGGAGGAGAACCCTAACCCTCATCAATCTTCAAACCACCGTATCTTTCTCGTTTGAGCTCCGATCGCCGCACCGTTTATGGCCACGCGTCCAGCGCGTCGAGCTCTACCTTTCTATCCGATCAATTTTACTGGTAAGCCTCATATTTGATTCAGAATCTCTATTCCCCTTTCTTTGGTGAAATTGAAATCTTATAGTGAAATCTTGTCCAATTTTGTGTTTTAGGCTCAATTTAGCTTCCGGGACTTATGGACTCAAGCTATTGAGTATATGGATATGGTAAGGATATCCTAGTCCTAGCTCACTCTTGTATTTATTATGGAAAAAATTGAAATTGGAACATGTATATGTATTAGGTGTAGATTAAGTGGGTATATATGCTTTGGAATTGAATTGGGAATATTTGGAGGCTTGTTGGTGATCAAGGCTTGGTTTGTGGCTGTTTTAATTGAGCTTGGAGGGGCTGTGTTTTGTGTTGTGAGGCTGCCTTGGATGAAACTAAGTGGTCGGCCAAAGTATGGTTTAAGTTTTGCACGTTTAATATTTACGGTGTTGTGAAAACTTAGGTTAGAGAAACCATAGGATAAGTTGAATTGGTTGTTGTATTTAATGATTAGTCATGTAATGTTGTTGGAATAGATTTGTTGGTGGATATGTATTGGAATTATGAGGTGTGGAAGTTATTAATGGTATGCTCTTGTATTTTATGATGGATTATGATTGGTGTTTGTTAATAAAGATTTGTTATATGAGTTGATGAATTAACGTGTGAAGAGTCAATAAATGGGTTAATGGAATAATGTGTCTGAATGGTTGATAATTGCATTAATGAAATGGTTTATGTATGTGAAGGGTTGCTCATATATGTATATATGATATATATTAATGCAAAGTTGTGGATATGGCTCATTGGATTAGTTAATGGTAGCTTGAAATGGTTGTTGATGAGTTGAGATTGGTTATGTTAGCAATATGTAGGCTTTATAGGTAAGGATTTATGCACGTGGTGAAAATGAGGTTTGGAAGTGTTTTGGTAAAAAGTGATTTTGGGTGAACTTTGAAGGTCCATAATTTTCTCCCCAAATTCTGGATTGAGTTGTGATTTGTTGCAAATAAAAGATGGTTTTAAGAATTTTTGATTGATATCAATTTTGTGAAAAATGAAATTTTGTAGAGAAAGTTATGGATGTTGAAAGTTTGATGTATAAATCTGTGTTTAAGATGGCTAAAATTGGTTGCAGCAAGCTTCCTGGGAATTCTGCCCATTTTTTTGAAAGAACACCCATCCACGCGTACGCGTGATGTGTAATTTTGGCAACGCATACGCGTAGATGCCGCCTGCTGCAAAATCTGGTTTTGACTGTTTTTTAAACCAACTTTTCACTTCTAAATCTCCATTTTCTTCCCTTAAGGCTTAAAGTATGGTTTTAGGTCCAATGAATAAAAGAAACTAGGAAAACAAGATATCTTGAGGGTGAAGAAAGTTGTAAATGGTGGCTTTTATGAAGGAAATAAGTATGTTAACGAAGTTTAACGCTAAGGCTTGATAATTGATGAATTATTGATAATGAAATTGCCATGGCTTATGAAAAAGATATATGAGATACGAGTTTCACTGGGTAAAAACTGTGGCTCGCCACCTCGTGTTCCAGGTTGAATCTCGATATTCTATTGACCTTATGTCGTAAGGGTGACCGAGCACGTATAAATTCCTGGGTATGGATAGCCCCCATTGAGTGATTATATGATGAATGAATGTGAACTCTATGCATAGACTCTTGGGGATGCGCAACGGGGGACAGTCTAAGGTTTTCGGACTTGTCGGGTTGGCTGGATAACCGACAGATGGGCCCCATCAGCCATAGGACAGGCATGCATCATATGCATTTGTTTGTCTTGATTGCTATGTATTTCCTGGGTTTGCCTAATTGATATATATCACCTGCTACCTGTTATACTTGCTACTTATACTATCTGCTCATTACTTGTGCGTGAACCTGTTTGGTTGCTTGTTTCTGTTGCACTATGGATGATGGAGGGATGGAGGAAATGGAGAAATGGTTTGGTGTTAGATTAAGATTGAAATTGAGTAAGTTAGGTAGATTTAGAATACCTACCCTTGTTTATGGCTTCTGTTTAGTAATTAAGTTGGATAATTGAATAAAGGAGTTCTAGGATTACCTATGGCATTCTCAGGACCTTATTTATTATACGCGTGACACTTTTACCATGCTGAGAACCTCCGATTCTCATTCCATACTGTGTTGCTGTTTTTCAGATGCAGGTCGAGAGGCTCCTCGCTAGGCATCTGGATCTTGAAGCGAAGTAGTTCTTGGGTGTATTTTGGGTTTCTCTTTATATATATGTACATATGTATTTAGCTTACTCTCCAAGTAACTTGTGTATGCTGCTCCTCTTAGAGGTTGAGGGAGAGATAGGAGTTTATTCTGGTATTTTGATGTATTTTGGGGATATATATATATATATCCTTCGGCCAGCCTTAGCTTCGCAGGCTGAGTCAGGGGCTAGTTATGTTGTTTCCTTGGCTTTCCTTTACTCTTTTGCTTATCTTTTATCACTTTTCGATTAGGTTTCTTAGCGCGCAAGTAATCCTATTCATTGAGCGTTGCGCTTTTCATTTTGCGATTTTTGTTTACCCGTTTGTTTCAAGGTTCCTAGTATACTATTTCTTTCATAAATATATGTATATTTTTACTGCTTAGAGGTTCGTAATACCTTACTATCTCAGTCTTATGACTTAAGCATAAGATTTAGTATAGTAGGGTGTTACAATTAACCACATGAACATTTTTCGATTCGGTAGCCTTTGTAATTTTGGTTCAGAGGGAACGATTTTTGGTTCGGTGGGTTGTGGCATTTTAATTGACTTGATTAAGATATACATGTTTGTGCTTGTTGATATATTGAATGAAATATTGACCAAAATTTTTCATTACTGCAAAACACAACAAGAAAATGGCAACAATGAAGGAGAAGACACATTATAACATAAGCAGATTAAATATATTTATCCGATTTCATTCGAATAATATCTATTTTGTATTATAAATATATCCTCACATTCTGTTTCAAAACTTGCAGAAAACTCACTATTACAGATTCCAAACAAAGGCAATGGCAACAGTGTACAGGAAAATGAGTCAAGAAAAGAAAGATATTATGGAAGAAATGGGATTTGGTGCCCTGGCAAAAGTCCCAGAAATGAACGTCTCTAATACACTGTTGAAAGAATTGCTTGATCAGTTTGATGAAGAGAAATGATGCCTGAAAACTCTCCAGGGGAGAATATACATAACTCCTCAGAAAGTAGCAGCTGCCCTCGGTATAGCCAACGAAGGTAATACGTTTTCCACTTACTGCTTATTTTCAGTTCATTGGTGTCCGAAAAATTAAACTGGCCATTTTTATCTGATTTTTGCTATTAAAATATTGTAGGGAATCTTTTTTCTGAAAAGGTTAATTACAACAACCTGAATCCAGCAGACAAGGAATGTGCTGGATATGAATGTAGAAGGGGAGGAGAACCGGAAAAAATTCAAGAGGAATTTTGTTGTCTTCATACAAAAGTGCTTCTTGCTCCCCACAACGGTAAGTGTGGCCTCCCCAATCCACAAGCCACCAATCTTTCATGTGGACAACATTCAGAAATGGGATTGGGCAAAGCATGTTCTCAACTTCTTAATGAAAGGAGTTGAAAATAAGAGAAACGGGAAGAAACAGTCTATTGATGGCTATGTTTTTGTATTAATATTGATATACTTCCACGAAACCAAGTTCCCTCGCCCGTTTGCACCTGATGCTCCCCCTGGACCATGGGTGGCCCATTGGACAAAGGAAATGATCATTGATCGGATTTCATCTGAAGCAACACAATCATTGGTAAATACTCTACTAAAATTTCCCAAAAAATTTGCTTTCAAATGCTTTTAAAATACTTTACTAACTAAATAAACTTCTGTTTTAGGTTATAATTAATTTATTTGTCCTACTTGCAATTGTTAGTTTGTTCATTTGAATGTTTCTGCTTTAAGAAACATTTTTCTTGATGAATAAATAGTTGTCATGTACTATTTATCATATGAATGTTTTTCGGTTCGGTAAGATTTCTTCATTCAATTCACCAGATTGTTAATTTGTTATTTTGATGATTAAATAATTGAGACCTTGTTTCTGTTTTAGGGACTTCTGTATAGAAAGGAAAAAAGAAAGAAAAAACAAAAACAAGTAACTTGGACAAAAAAGAAAAAGGAAAGAAAATAAAAAAGAAAATTGTTGAGACAGATTCTTCTTCGGAAGAGGAAAGACTCTCCGAATCTGAATCCGAAAGCCAGTAAGTTTAATTTTCATATTAATTTCATTTAATTTGTATTTACTTAAATTTGTTCTTATGCGCTTGTTCTTATGCATTGTAGAGAAGAAGAAATAAAAACAACTGCAATAAAGAAATGAAAACAACCACTGAAGGTGGTTAAAAAAAAAAAAACAAAGCCTGTGCCTATAGATTCAGAGAGCTCAAGCGAATCTGAAAGCGAGTAAATATTGCATAATTTCTGTGAGACATTTTGTTGATTGCATATATATTTATTTTCGGTTCGGTGGGCTTCTAAGTTTCGGTTTAGCACTTTAATTTATTTCAGTTCGGTGGTGTCTGTGAGTTTGGTTGACTTCATTCTTGTCTCCGGTATAAATTCAATGTGTTTATCTGTTTTATAGAGAAAATGAAATTGAGAAAACACCCGTAATAAAAAGAAAACAACCAGAAAGGGTGGCAAAAACACCAGCCCAACCTCACAAGGAGTAAGTTTCTCGAATCATATTTTCTTTTATTGATACTTATGTTCTAGATTCTTTGATACTTATTTTGTTAACTTTCTAAACTGAACAAGCAAAATACAATGCTGCAGAAAAAAGAAAGCGAGCATTGGAAATGATAAGAGAAAAAAGATCAAAGAAAAGAAATAATGGAGCTCAGTCAGCAAACGTTGCTCCAGATCAGTTTGACTCTCTATAGGCACAAAATGAATTCTCTCAGACGTAAGATTCAGTTTATTATTCCCGAATTCTTTTTCTTACTTTGCTTACTTTTGCTACAACCTTTTCTAATTTCTCTAGATTCAATTACTAATATTTATTTATCTTGCTTAGAGTGCCAACTGTAAATATGGATAGTGAGCAACTCTGACAGACTCAAGGAAGCTCTACACCTTCTGTAAATGCTGTGAACAATACGAGGTAAATTGGCTCACTGCATATTGTATTTTCGGTTCGGTGGTTGCCCAAAAACGAATTTAATGTGTTTCTAGACCTCTGGTTTTAATCTTGGTTTCTAATTTTAATTTGTTATCTTTTTTTAGGAAAAATATCCCGGAAAGCATGGTCAAATATTTTAGAAAAAAGAAAATCTTCCCAAGAAAGATTCTTAAAACTCCACCAATGTAAATTAAAAATATTTATGTTACTCTTTTAGATTTAGTTAATAATTTTTGTTTAATTAATCACAAGAAAATTGTGTTTAAATGTCACTAGAGCTACACCTGATTTTGACATACAAATCGTTGAGTTTCAAGAACAAACTCATTCTCAAGCTTTGGAAGTGTGAATTTTTCAATGTGCAAATTCCTATTTTTCAAAATAAATTCTAATTATTCAACATTAAATTTATCCTTGTTTATATTCCTTAAACCTCCTCTTGCATTGGCTCTCCCAAGGTCAGTTCAGGAAGAGTTGATGAAGGATGACTTCATCTATGTCCCTCCACAAGAGGAAACACAACAAACTTCTAATAATGAGTAAGTTAATAAATATTTATTCACCACATGAATCTTGTTCAATGTTTACTGCTTATACATGGTTTAATTATGGTTCAGTTGAAACCAGAAATAAATTCAATGTGTTCTTGTCTTTGGACTCTCTTCTGTTTATTACAGCTGCCCTCAAGAAGCTAAAAAGCATGGTGTTACAGTGTCTCTTACTAGTTTTGTAATTGATGACTTATTCAAAGATGACTATGTGTATGAAGTTTCTAATGAAGAGTAAGTTTCACATAAAAATTCTTTTTATTAATTTTAATGGTTGTTATTGAACTGTTTTCTATTTAATGCAACAGCCCTGCCAAAGAATAACAGCAACAAGCCCAAGAACCAATGGTGTAACAGCAATCAGAACAAGAAGCACCTGTTAATGTGTAAGCATAAAATTCTTTAATATTACTTTTGTTTAATATAATTTTGGTTCACTATAAGTTTGAATTTAGGTTCACCATAAGTTTGGATTTCAGTTCACTATAATGATTAATATAATTTCTATTAAATATCATTGTTAAATATGATAATAGTTTAGAATAATTATAGAAATGTTTACTGTTTAATGCAGTAGACCTCTGGAACAGCAACAACAGCCCTGCAAAGAACTAACAGCACAGCAATCCAAACAAGAAGCACATGTTGATCTGTAAGTTTTACTGCTTATATAAATATCGATAATGTTTACTACTTATACATGGTTTAATTATGGTTCTTTTGAAACCAGAAATAAATTTAATGTGTTGTTGTCTTTGGACTCTCTTCTGTTTCTTATAGCTGCCCTCCAGAACCTAAAAAGCAGGGTGTTACGGGGTCTCTTACAAGTTCTGTTATTGAAGATGTTCCGAGGGTTACCTGAAACTGGAGGTCGATCTCGGACGAGATCTTCTGTGTTGGTCGGAGATGGTGTGTCCGGCTGGCTGGTGGCGGCCGGAGCTGTTGTGTCCGACTTGTTGGACTTACTGCACTGCTGATCCTTGGTCACCGGAGGGTGGGGGTACCTGCAAGAGACTCCGATGCTTAAGTTAGCACGGGTATTAAGCAGGTTTATTGTAGAATCAGAGTATGAGTTATACCTGGGTGCTCCAGTGTATTTATAGTAGTGTGGGCTGACCTTTCTGATAAGATAAGTTATCTTATCTTATCTTATCTTATCTTATTTTGGGTGAAGTCAGCTTATCTTCAAGGGAACCGCCTTTATCTCTATAGGCTTGGATTGCCTTTGGATTTGGGTCGTGTTTCTCCATTTGGGCCCTTTATTGGGCTTTTCTGTCGATTTGGCCGATCTCTTTAAGAAGAGATCGGATAGTCGGACCTGAAGAGGTCAGTCGCCATGTCGCTAAACATCCCGGGTCGGACAGCTCGACCCAGGGTATGAACAGTGCCCCTGCTTGAGCTCGGTCTTCTGCTCTGAGGTCGAGTTTTTTGACTTCGTACTTTTTATAGCAAAGCCGAACTAGAGCACTTTTGTTGATTCCTTTCTTTGTAGAGCTTCTTGAATGTAGAACGTTTTTCCCCTAAAAATGCGCGCTTTTGTATTAGCGCTTTGTTCCAGGGAACGTGCGAGGGTTTAATACCTTCATTAATTGGTATTAATTGCCCCGTTTCTCCTGGCCTTATTTTGAATTTTGCTTCCTCAGAAAAACGGTTTCTCTTCTTCCTTTTTCTTTGTAACTCCTTCGTTTTCTCTGTCTCTGTCTTTTCTTGCGTTGCGGTGCCTTCCAGTGGTCCAGCGATTCCTTCCTTTCTACTTCTTCCGGAACTTCTCATTTCTCCAGGTTAGTTCTATTTTGCAATTACTTTTCTCTTTTGTTGCTTTGGCTCTGGTTTTGTGGTGAAGTTTTGACTTTGCTTGGAGAAAGTTTGGATCTTTCTGTTTTTGTTGCGCCTAATTGCTGTTGTATGGTACGTTCTGGGAGTTTCTTCGTCTTTTGCATGGTCTTTTTCGCTTTTCTTGTTACTTGATACCTTTAGGGCTTTTGCATGTTGTGAAATGCTTTTGATTTTGAAGCTTTGGAATAATAATTTTGTTTGATTCTGAAAAAAGGTTGCATCCTTGATGATTTTTGCCTGGTATATTTGATGTTGTTTCTTGCTGATAGACTGTAGGAAGATGACTTTCTATTTTGTTCGTGTTTTGTCTTTCTTCTATTAAAAATGCTTGCTATTTGAGATCTTCTATTCTTGTTTGCGAGATGTCAGAACGTAAGTAGATTTTCCTTGACGCCTTGCTTTATTACTACCTCCAAAGGATGCCCCAGGACTTTTAGTTTGAGTCTTGGGGTTTTTCCTTTTCTGTGTATTCGTCCGTCGAGATGTTTTATCCCTTGTCCGAGATGTTTTTGAGTAATCCGTTCTTCTTTTCTTTTTGTAGGATTTAGTTGGCCTCATGTCTTCCCGAAATAACGTTGTAGAGATGCCTTCCCAGGTTCCTGAGGGTATAGCCGATTGGGTGGACTCGATGGTTCTTATGTGTGTCTCTCTGGTTGATTCTGAGTTTTGTGCGCAGCTTAGGCAGTTTCATAGTGTTTGTAGTAATCCCAGTGATGAGAAGAACTATGAGCTTGTCCCTCCCTCCTCTGACGAGAGAGTCTGCTTTTTTACTCGGGTTGTTGATGATCGCCCTTTCTTTTATGTTTATGATTTTTTCTTCGGTCAGCTGGGTATCACCCTTCCTTTTACTCAATTTGAAACCGACCTGTTGTGGTCCTGTAATGTTGTCCCCTCTCAACTTCACCCCAATTCCTGGGGTTTCATAAAAATTTTCCAATTGTTGTGCAATGGTTTTGGTATTCCTGCTTCCCAATCTCTCTTTTTCTATCTGTTTGTCTTGACTAAGCCCGGTGTGGTAAAAAAGAAGTCAGCTTGGGTCTCCTTTCATTCTACCCAGGGGAAGAAGGTCTTTTCCATGTTTGACGAGTCTTTCCGTGATTTTAAAAATTACTTTTTCAAGGTCCGAGCTATTGAAGGAGCTCGGCCCTTTTTTCTGGATGAAAATGACGAACCTGCCTTTCCCTTGGAATGGCAAAAAGATGTGAGGGTCTCCAGATATGCGTGAGAAATGTTGGATGAGGCTGAGCGAGCTTTTGTGACTGTCTTGGAAGAACGCTGGGGTCAACCTCCCCATCTTGACACAAAGAAATTTCTAACCAATCCTTCTCTTCTTCAAACTGAACTGGGTATCTTGTGTTTCCTTTATTATCTGTTTATGTTGCTTGTATCTGTCTTTCCGACTTGTCCGACTTGTAGCTTACTTTCTGTTTTATTTGCAGAGGCAATGAAGAATAATGAATCCATGAAAGCTTTTAAGAGGGCGCAGAGGGCGACTGCTGCCAAAAATATTGCGGCCAAGGTGGCTGGGGAGGGGTCTTCCCAAGTACGCGAGAAGCCATCAGTGCCGAGTTCTCCTGGGGTGAAGGAGGTGATCCCTACACCCCGAGTCCGTTTGGTGGATCCTCACCCCACTTCTGCCGCTCCATCTGTTGCTCCTCCCAATAAAAAACAAAAAAACAGCTGAGCCCTTCGACCTCGATGCTCCTGATTTTAATGCCATTAAATTTGTGGATCAGCAAATCGGTCCCTATGGCGCCCTTTCCATGGACGATGTGTCCATCCTCCGTCACTTGAAATTTATGGTCCGAAATCACGTAAAGATGGCGTATATGGCGGCTGTCATATATCGGACTGCTCAGAATCTCCCTCTCCATGCCACTAAAGCGTTTATGGAGGAGGCAAAACAAGAGTTTGATCGGATGAGGGAGCTGAAAGAGGAACTTGAGGTAAAGGTAGCCAAGCTGGAGAAGGACTTAGAGAACGAGAAGGCGAGTTCTCAGTCACTGGCAGCTTCTTTGAGGTTGGATGAGGACGCAGCCATGATGCATAAGGAGAGTTATGTTACATCTTATCGTGAGGTGATGCGCCTGAGGGGGGAGCTCGACAATGTCCGGGAAGATTATTCTAAGCTCCAAAGTCATCTCGTTGGCAGCGTGACTGCTGCTTACGAGAACTTGAAGGAGCAAGTTCGGGTCATTGCTCCCGAGGCCGATCTCACCTCCTTTAGCTTGGATAACATTGTCAGGAATGGCAAGATTGTCCCTGATGATGAGGATGATGATGATGAGGTTGCTCCTCCCCATGCGTCCTCTGCCAAAGTGTCGACCTCTTCTGTTCCTCCGGTTGCACCTGACTCGGATTGCCAGATTTTGAACCGGGAGGATGGGACTGTGGACGTTGTGCCGATTCAGACTCGTCCTCCTTCTCCTTGTCCTGATGCTGCCAAAAAGGTTCCTGATGTTTGCTGATCTCTTTCTGGATATATAGTTGGCCCAGCTTGTTGGCTTTTAAAACTTTTTATTTAATTTCTGACATTTTCTAGTTGCTTGTTTAGCAACTTTTTATTTTGAAAAACAAAAGGTAACTTGCTATCCCTTCACGGTAGGTTTTGGTGGCCTTCCGGGCCTTATAAGTTTTGTAGAGTAAAGGAAGTAGTTTTTTGACTTGGCATCTTTTCTGTTTTCTACTGATGCTTGAAATCTTGCATCTCGACCTCCTCGGATTGCTTTGTTTGTTTGTAGCTTGGATCCTTTGAGGTTGTGACTTATGGGTCCAACTTGTTTCTCGGTGGTTCTTTTGCGTTGGTCCCCTTTTAAGTTATTTCTATAATCCTCTTTTCTTGGACCCTTGTCAGGTCTCTTTCATGGATTACTTTTATAACTTATTTTGTAAGAGATCGACTTCGTTAGGTCGATCTCTTTCTAGGTTATTTTTGTAATCCTCTTTCTTGGACTTTTGTCAGGTCTCTTTCAGGGATTACTTTTATAACCTTTTCATTTTGTAGGAGATCGACTTCGTTAGGTCGATCTCTTTCTAGGTTATTTTTGTAATCCTCTTTCTTGGACCTTTATCAGGTCTCTTTCAGGGATTACTTTTATAACCTTTTCATTTTGTAGGAGATCGACTTCATTAGGTCGATCTCTTTCTAGGTTATTTTTGTAATCCTCTTTCTTGGACCTTTGTCAGGTCTCTTTCAGGGATTACTTTTATAACCTTTTTGTTTTGTAGGAGATCGACTTCGTTAGGTCGATCTCTTTCTAGGTTATTTTTGTAATCCAATTTCTTGGACCTTTGTCAGGTCTCTTTCAGGGATTACTTTTATAACCTTTTTATTTTGGGCTGACTTTGTTAGGTCGAGCCCTTCTAAGTTAAAGTAATCCTCTTTAATAGGGTTGGCCAGACCTCTTTCCAGGGTTTACTTATAACTTGGGTTGACTTGGTCCGACTTCTGAACGTCGGCCAGTCTTTAAGTTATTATTTTAGCTATCCGTAAGACCTCGTCAGGTTCTTTTTTGGATTGCTTTCGATAACTTCTTACATTATTCTGTGTTCACCTTTGCCGATTTGTAGAAAGTGGTTGGCATCTTTAGATCGTCCTTTGGGTGAATCGTGCTTTCACCTTTATCGGACGGTTTATCTTTATCGTGGTCGTGCAGTGAAATTGTTTTTCACTTTCTGCCGACCTGTTGCTTTATAATCGGACGATGAATACTTCATATTATTGCATCTTGAATTCTTGTAGAATATCTAAGTAAATTTTATTCAAAGAAAAAATGCAAATATATACATGTGGGAATTTTTCATCCCTTTAAGTCGGGTATGGTCTAGGTCTCAACCTGGTGCCTCATTAAAAAAACTTTTTAGGAAAAAGAGCGCATCTACTAATGAGATCCTTTACCCCTTTTTTTTTAACTGTAGTACATTCTTAGGTTGCAGGCGTGCCATGATCTGGGAAGCTCTCGTCCATCAAGCTCGGACAGTCTATAGTAGCCCTTCCCAAGTACTTCTATAACTCGGTAGGGTCCCTTCCAGTTTGCTGCCAGCTTCCCTTCTCCGGGTCTAATCATTCCAATGTCATTTCGGATTAGGATGAGATCGTTCTCGGTGAAACTTCTCGGTACTACCCTTTGATTATATCTGGAAGCCATTCGGCGCTTTAGAGCTTCTTCCCTTATTCGAGCTCTTTCTTGGATTTCAGGTAGTAGGTCGAGCTCTTCCCTCTGAAGTTGGGAGTTTGCCCCCTCGTTATAATGGACTACTCTGTGCGATCCCTCCTCAATCTCTATTGGGATCATTGCCTCTATTCCGTATGCTAACCGGAAGGGAGATTCCTTTGTGGTGGAATGTGGCGTTGTTTGATATGCCCATAGAACCTGTGGAAGCTCCTCTGCCCAGGCTCCCTTTGCATCTTGCAGTCTCCGTTTTAACCCTGCCAATATAACTTTGTTGGTGGCTTCGGCCTGTCCATTGGCTTGTGGATGTTCGACGGAGGTGTACTGGTGCTTTATATTCAAGTCGGCTACTAGTTTTCTGAAGCCTACATCTGTGAATTGAGTACCATTGTCTGTAGTTATTGAATATGGAACTCCGAACCTTGTAACAATGTTTCTATATAAGAATTTTCGACTTCTTTGGGTGGTGGCGTTAGCTAGGGGCTCTGCCTCGATCCACTTTGTAAAGTAATCTACCCCTACTATAAGGAATTTAACTTGCCCTGACCCCTGGGGAAAGGGGCCGAGAAGGTTGAGTCCCCATTTTGCAAACGGGCAAGGCGAAGTTACGCTGATTTGTTCTTCTGGCGGGGCAATGTGGAAGTTGGCATGTTTCTGACATGGTTGACATGTCTTTACAAATTCTGTGGATTCTTTCTGTAGAGTTGGCCAATAAAATCCTGCCCGAAGTATCTTTTTGGCGAGAGCCCTTGCTCCGAGATGATTGCCACAAATGCCGCCGTGTACTTCTTCTAACACTTCCCTGGTGTGGGAGGTCGGCACACATTTTAGCAATGGTACTGAGATCCTTCTTTTGTACAGGATGTTGTTTATGATGGTATAGTACTGTGCCTCCCTTTTTAGCCTCTTTGCTTCATTTTCTTCCGTGGGAAGTGTTCCTGTTTTGAGGTAGTTGATTATGGGGGTCATCCATCCTTGGTCCTGGCCTGTTATGGTTAGGACTTTTTGTTCCTCCGAGATTGACGGGCTCTGTAGTATTTCCTGGATGAGACTTCTATTGTTGCCTCCTGGTTTGGTGCTGGCTAATTTCGAGAGTGCGTCAGCTCGGGCATTTCGTTCACGGGGTATGTGGTAGATCTTATATTCCCCGATTTGTCTGAGTTGTTCTTTGGTCTTATCCAAATACTTTTTCATGGTGGGATCTTTGGCTTGGTAGTTTCCTATTATTTGTGACGTGACAACTTGCGAATCGCTATAAATGTTGAGTTTCTGAGCTCCAACCTCTTCAGCCAGCTTCAAACCAGCTAGCAGTGCTTCGTATTCTGCCTGGTTATTTGAAGCCGGGAACCCGAACTTGAGGGAGAGCTCAACTTGGGTTCCCTGGTTGCTTTCTATTATCACTACTGTGCCGCTTTCAGTTTTATTTGAAGAACCGTCCACATAGAGATTCCACTCTGTGAGGGTTTCCAGGGCATCTGTGAATTCTGCGATAAAGTCGACCAGATATTGTGATTTAATGGCCGTCCGAGCTTCATATTGAAGGTCAAACTCTGACAGCTCGACTGCCCATTGTAGAATTTTACCTGCTAAATCTGTTTTCTGCAATATTCCTTTCAAGGGCTGGTTAGTTCGAACTTTGATGGTGTGGGCCTGGAAGTAAAGGCGGAGTCGTCGAGATGTTAGAATGAGAGTATAGGCAAATTTTTCTATTTTCTGATAGTTCAGCTCGGATCCCTGCAGTGCTTTGCTAATGAAGTAGACGGGTTGTTGTCCGTTTTCGTCTTCTCTGACTAGTGCTGATGCTACTGCCCGGCTTCCTACTGCGAGATATAATATGAGTGGTTCTCCTTCTCATGGTCGAGAGAGGATAGGTGGCTGTCCTAAGAACTTCTTAAAGTCTTGGAAGGCTTGCTCACATTCTGTCGTCCATTCGAACTGCTTTCCTTTTCTTAAAGTAGCATAGAAGGGGAGAGATCTTATCGCAGCTCCTGCTAAGAATCGGGATAGGGTGGCCAATCTCCCGTTGAGTTGCTGTACTTCTTTAACACAGGTTGGGCTCTTCATGTTGAGTATGGCCTGACATTTGTCTGGATTTGCTTCAATTCCTCTTTGTGTGAGCATGAAACCTAAGAATTTGCCTGCTTCTATTGCAAAGGTGCATTTTGCGGGATTGAGTCGCATGTCATGCTTCCTTATAGTGTCAAACACTTGAGCCAGGTCGGATAATAATGTATCTTCGCTTTGTGTCTTTATCAACATGTCATCCACATAAACTTCCATGATTTTTTCGATGTGATCTGAGAAGACTTTATTCATTAGTCTTTGATAAGTAGCTCCTGCGTTTTTGAGACCGAAAGGCATCACAATGTAGCAGTAGTTTGCTTTTGGTGTTAGGAACGAAGTCTTTTCTTGATCTGGTGGATACATGGGGATCTGATTGTACCCCGAGTATGCGTCCATAAATGAGAGATATTTATATCCAGAGGAAGCGTCTACCAGAGCATCGATACTTGGGAGTGGGTATGGATCTTTTGGACAAGCTTTGTTGAGATCGGTGTAATCGGTGCACATTCGCCACTTCCCATTTGATTTTTTCACCAAGACAACGTTGGCTAGCCATAGTGGATATTTGACTTCTCTTATAAATCCTGCTTCCAGTAGTGCCTGTACTTGTTCTTCCACAGCCTGGGATCGCTCTAGCCCAAGTTTTCTTCGCCTCTACTGTACCGACCGAGATCCTGGATAGACCGCCAACTTATGACACATTAGCTCATGGTCTATGCCCGGCATGTCTGCGGCTTTCCACACGAAGAGATCGACATTATCTCGTAAGAATTGTATTAGTAATTCCTTTGAATCTCCTTTTAGGATTGTGCCGATATTAGTTATTTTTTCCGAGGTGTCCCCGATCTGAATCTCTTCTATCTCACCCTCTGGCTGGGGACGAAGTTCTTCTCGTCGTTGAACTCCGCCCAGCTCAATTGTGTGGAACTCTTCTCCTTTGCCTCTGAGGTTTAGGCTTTTGTTGTAACAGCGACGTGCCATCTTTTGATCTGCCTTTATCGTGGCTATCCCTTTTGGTGTTGGAAATTTCATACATAGGTGTGGGGTCGAGACTATTGCGCCGAGTTGGTTGAGTGTTGTCCGACCTATGAGAGCATTGTAAGCTAAACTTACATCGACCACGATGTAGTCTATTTTGAGGGTCCTGTATTGGTTCCCCTTTCCGAAGGTTGTATGTAGTGGTATGTATCCTAGTGGTCGGACCGGGGTGTCTCCTAGCCCGAACAGACTGTTTGGATATGCTCGAAGTTCTTTTTCTTCTAAGCCGAGTTTATCAAAGGCTATTTTAAATAAGATGTCGGCAGAACTCCCTTGGTCTATTAAGGTGCGGTGCAGGTTGGCGTTTGCTAATATGATGGTGATGACCATGGGATCGTCGTGTCCTGCAATGACGCCGGATGCGTCTTCTTTAGTGAATGTTATTGCTGGGATGTTGAGTGCTTCCTCCTCTCCTTCGACATGATATACTTCTTTGAGATATCTTTTGCGAGAGGATTTGGAGATCCCACCTGCTGTGAATCCGCCATGTATCATGTGGACATGTCTTTCTGGTGTCCGAGGTGATCGTTCTATTCGTTCGGTATCTTCATCCCTTCGTCTCTTTCTTTGATCATCATCTCGGGTGGCCAGGAATCGATCTAACTTTCCTTCTCTCACCAATTTTTCTATGATGTTTTTTAAGTCGAAACATTCATTTGTGGAGTGTCCTCGGACTCGATGGTATTCACAATATTTCTTCCGGTTTCCTCCTCCCTTTTTGCCTTTGAGTGACCGTGCTGGGGGGATTTTTTCTGTATGGCAGACTTCTTTGTATATCTCGACTAGGGATGCCCTGAGAGGAGTGTAATTATAGTATTTTTTGATTTTCTCCCCTTGTCGATCTTATTTTCTCTTGGATTCCTTGTCTCTGTCTCGGTAGGAGGCCCCTGATTTTGAGGTATCTCCTAACCGAGCGTTTTCTTCCATGTTGATGTATTTTTCTACTCGTTCCTGTACTTCATCCAAGGAGGTCGGGTACTTTTTTGATATAGATTGGCTGAAAGGTCCTTCTCGTAGGCCGTTGATGAGTCCCATGATGGCGGCCTCTGTGGGTAAACTTTGTATGTCCATGCACGTTTTGTTGAATCTCTCCATGTAGTTGCGGAGGCTCTCCGGATCTCCTTGTTTGATCCCTAGTAAACTGGGGGCGTGCTTGGCTTTATCTTTCTGAATGGAGAATCAAGCTAGGAATTTTTTAGCTAGGTCATCAAAGCTTGAGATGGATTTTGGGGGTAGGTTGTCGAACCATCGAATGGCTGTCTTTGTGAGAGTTGTTAGAGAGGCTTTACAGTGAACAGCATCTGGGGCGTCGGTGAGGTACATTCTGCTTCTGAAGTTACTGAGGTGGTGGTTGGGATCTGTGGTGCCATCATACAAGGTCATATCCGGGAGTTTGAACTCTTTTGGAATTTTGGTTTTCATGATTTCCCTGGTGAACGGGTCTTGCTCTTTGCGTGAATTTTCTTCGAGATTGGCCCGAGGGGCTTTTGATTTGAGGTCGGTTTTCAATTGCTGTAGTTTTTCTTCCAATTCCCGACGTCGCCGTACCTCTCTTTGTAGATCTCTTCTGATTTCCCGTTGTTGTTGAATTTCTTTTTCCAGTTGTTTTAGGCGATCTAGGAGCGCTTCTATTGCCCCTGAAGTTGGTGAGTCTTTGTCCTTGTTGGTTTCCAGAGTATCTTTTGGTGTAGTATCCACGTTCTTGTGCGGCGTTCTGTTCTCTAGATCTGAATCATGGTCGTTGTCATAGTTGTCCGCCATGGTGATGGGATGACTTCCAGGATCCCCGGTAACGGCGCCAATGTTCCGAGGGTTACCTGAAACTGGAGGTCGATCTCGGACGAGATCTTCTGTGTTGGTCGGAGATGGTGTGTCCGGCTGGCTGGTGGCGGCCGGAGCTGTTGTGTCCGACTTGTTGGACTTGCTGCACTGCTGATCCTTGGTCACCGGAGGGTGGGGGGTACCTGCAAGAGACTCTGATGCTTAAGTTAGCACGGGTATTAAGCAGGTTTATTGTAGAATCATAGTATGAGTTATACCTGGGTGCTCCAGTGTATTTATAGTAGTGTGGGCTGACCTTTCTGATAAGATAAGTTAGTTATCTTATCTTATCTTATCTTATTTTGGGTGAAGTCAGCTTATCTTCAAGAGAACCGCCTTTATATCTATAGGCTTGGATTGCCTTTGGATTTGGGTCGTGTTCCTCCATTTGGGCCCTTTATTGGGCTTTTCTGTCGATTTGGCCGATCTCTTTAAGAAGAGATCGGATAGTCGGACCTGAAGAGGTCGGTCGCCATGTCGCTAAACATCCCGGGTCGGACAGCTCGACCCAGGGTATGAACAGAAGAGTTTCTCAAGGATGCCGATGTCTATCAAGTTTCTGATGAAGAACAATCCCAAGAACCTCCAATGGCACGGCAATCAGAAAAAGAAACTCTAATCTTGTCATCATTTGATAGGTATGTTACTTGCTTTTCTTTAATATCATTTTTGTTTAATTTCATTTCGGTTCACTGTAAGTTTGGATTTAGGTTCACTATTTGTTTAAAATTCGGTTCACTATATTGATTAATATGAATTTTGTTTAATATCATTGTTAAATATCTATCATCCTGCAGTGCTGCTCAACCTAGGGAAAAGGAAGATGAAAGGCCTTCCTTTAGCCTTGGGATAAGTCCACCAGCATCTCAACCAAGTCAGCCCTCTTAACCGACTGTTTCACAGCTTGAAATCCTAGCAAAGGCAGTGGTAGATGTTGGAGTGATAGCAGCATTTAAATTTGCTGAAGGAACATCTTCAGAACCAAGCTTACCAGCAGCTCAAGTTTACAAAACCCCGCAGAAAAAGACAAAAATCACGAACGAGCTAATTGAAAAGTGTTATCATTGGATGACACATGTGAAACAGACAAAAGATGGTAGCAATGAATATGAACCAGTATTTGTCTTGAAACATGAGACACTCTACGAGGGATTAAGAGAATATTTGATGTCTCTAATGCCCGAAGAACAAGTGCATGCCGTGGTAAATCCTTTGCCAATTGCGTTAACATTAATATTTTTTTAAACACTCTTATATAGTATATCTCATAAATTTTCATCCTGTAGGTGGTTAGTATACACAGCATGATTCTCAACGAAATAAAAACTAAGCGGTATCAGGAATAAATATACATTGTGCCGATGGATATTGTGGTAAGCTAAATTTTTTATTCACTACTGATTACTTTTTGGTTCGGTCGGAATGTTAATATTGGTTCATCTGATCCTTATGTCTTCTGTTGAGTTCTTTTGCATTAAAAAAACTTTTCTCTTGATGATTGAATATTTTTCACATTTTATTCAGCATATGATTTGTGTTTAGTTCGGTGAAATATGATTTAACTGATTTTCACTTTGCAGAATTTTATGTTGGGAACACATGGCGTGAAGTACATTGATAAGAGGACAAACAAAGCCTACAGGTTTGATATTGAGCAGTATGCCCACCACCGCCAGTTTCTTGACAAAAGAAAACTTTCATCGCCTCCATTTGTAAGTTGTAATATCTAAAAATTCTTTGATAATTCTCTTGTGTGCTATTATTTCGACTGAAATATTCTATAATTTTCCAAAACTTCAGCTATTTGTCCCAATTTGCAATGGAAGGCATTGGTGGTTGTGGATTGCTGATGTAAACAAAAAGAAATTATACGTCCTTGACCCTATCAACAAGGAGCCAGAAAATATACCTGATTCGAGAAAGCAACTGAACAAATTTTTTGTAAGTTATTTTCTTGTAAATTATTCAAATTATTCTGTACATGAGAGGAGTTTGGTTCACTATTGTTGGTTCTGTTTATTTACTTTTTTTTGTCTCTTTCAGGGTTTAATAATTTCTTAGATGAGGGTTGTTCCGAGGGTTACCTGAAACTGAAGGTCGATCTCGGATGAGATCTGCTTTTGTGGTCGGAGCTATTGTGTCCGACTTGTTGGATCTGATGGTGTCGCTGTGTCCGACTTGTTGGACTTGGTGGTGTTGCTGATCCTTCGTCATCGGAGGGTGGTGGTACCTGCAAGAGACTCTGATGCTTAAGTTAGCACGGGCTTTAAGCAGGTTTTTAGTAGAATCAGAGTATTAGTTATACCTGGGTACTCTAGTGTATTTATAATAGTATGGAGTGACCTTTCTGGAGATAAGATAGTTATCTTATCTTATCTTTGAGTGAAGTCATCTTATCTTTAAGGGGAACTACCTTTTTCTTTCTAGGCTTTAGCTGCCTTTAGATTTGGGCTAGGTTCCTTCGTTTGGGCCTTCTTTGGGCTTCTCTGGCGATTTGGCCGAGCTCTTTGAGAAGAGGTCGGGAACTTCCAGACCTGAAGAGGTTGGTCGACTTGTCCTTTAATCAGCCCGGGTCGTACAGCTCGACCCAGGGTATGAACAGTTCCCCTGCTTGAGCACGGTCTTTCCTTTTGAGGTCGAGTCCTTTTTAGACTTTGATCTTTTTGGAGAAGCCAAACTTGAGCACTTTTTGTTGATCTCGTCGTAGAGCTTCCATTTAGTGGCTTGAATGCGGAGCATTTTTTCTCACCCCTTTTAATTGCAACGCGCGTTTTGCGTTTCCTTGGGAACGTGCGAGAGTAAAACCCATTAACTCCTTTGCCGTTTCCTTTGTTTCCCTATTTTGTATCTCATTTTTTAATTTTCAAAGCTTCTTTTAGTTTTCTCTTCTCTTGCTCGTTGTAACTTCTTCTCTTCTCCTTATCCTTTCCGTTTTTGCATTTTTGCGCTTCCCTTTTCTTTTACTCGAAAGGTGATTTGCTGGTGTCGTTTCGGTTTGTTTGCTTCAATCTCTGATCAGTTATTGTCTCCTTCTTCTCTGTAGGTTGGTTTTCTTCTTCTCTCTCTTTTTACCTTCCACGTCGTTCTTTTCGTGTTTGCATTGTTCTAATTTTGAAAAGTTTTAATCTTGCTTGAATTCATGTTGGAAAGTTTGAATCTTTTTCTGTGTTTGTTGCATCTGATTATCGCTGTAATGTGTGCTCTGAAGGTTTCTTTGATTTGTATGAATCGCCATTTTTGTCTGAGAAGGATTTGATCTTTCTCTGTTTGTAGGTTGAAGTAGTGAACTGTTTCTTTCAAAAAGGTTGGATCTTTCTTGATGATTTCTGCGTGGTCTATTTGATGTTAGATGGTTTACTGTTTTGTATGGCATGGCTGATTTCCTTTAGATGTGACGAAATCCATTTGCTGATAAACTGTGAAAAGATCGTAACTTTGATGACTTTTTTGTGAATTGTGACTTTCTTTGTGGAGTGTCGCTGTCAAATGAGGGTTGTTTTCTTGTTGAGAGGTGTCGGGACATAGACTGTAGATTTCCCTCTTTTCCTGGGCTCTTACTTTATTATTGCCTCCAAAGGGTGCCCCTGGACCTTGCTGTAGGTCCTGAGGTTTTCCCTTTTACTGCTGTGTTTGACTTCTGACATTCGCATGCTATTGTCCGAGCTATCTTTCATTTTTGCCCGAGCTGTTTTGATTAGTAACCTATTTTTCCTTTTTTCTTACTGTAGGACTAGTTGACCCATGTCTTCTTGCAAAAACATTGTCGAGATGTCCACCAAAATCCCCGAGGGCATGTCTGACTGGCTGGACTCCCTTGTCTTAATGTGTGTTTCAGTGGTTGACTATGAGTATTGCGTGCAACTTAGGAGACATCACAGGATTTATAGTAGTAGGGATCAGGAGAAGAATTACGAGTTGGTAGTGCCTGACCCTGACGAGAAGGTTTGTTTTCCTTCTCTGACTCAGGGGGAACGTCCCTTCTTTTACGCTTATGACTACTTTTTTAGCCAAATGAACATTACCATTCCTTTTACTTCCTTTGAGACCGACTTATTGTGGTCCTGTAATGTAGCTCTATCCTAACTCCATCCAAACTCATGGGGCTTCATAAAGATATTCCAACTGTTGTGCCGTGAATTGGATGTCCGACCTTCTCAAACTCTCTTTCTTTATCTTTTTGTCTTGACAAAACCTGGGATAACTAATAAGAAGGCTTCCTGGATTTCTTTCCGAGATGCCCAGGGAAAGAAAGTTTTTTCAATGTATGATGAATCCTTCTGTGACTTTAAGAACTATTTTTTCAAGGTCCAAGCTGTTGAAGGAGCTCGGCTCTTCTTTTTGGATGAGAATAACGAGCCCGCCTTCCCTTTAGACTGGAAAAAGAATGTGGTAGTGTCTAGGTATTCTTGGAAAATGTTAGATGAGGTTGAGCAGGCTTTGGTACATGTGCTAGAGGAAAATTGGGGGGAGCCTCCCCATCTTGATACTAAGAGGTTCTTGGGGGATCCTTCTCTTCTACGAGCTGAATTAGGTAGTGGTCGACTTCTTTGTTAGCTTTTTCTTCTTGTTTTATTCGTTGGTTTTGTTGATGCATCCCTTTCTTATTTGTAACTGTGGCTTTTGCTATTTTTTTTCAGAGATGGTGAAGACTACTGATTCCATGAAGGCCTTTAAAAAGGCCATGAAAGCTACAGCTGCTTAGAACATCTCGGCCAGGGCTGCGGGGGAAGGATCTTCTCAGGTCCCCTCTAAGAAGCCGACCTCGGGCATTTCTGGGCCGAGGAAGGTTATCCCTACTCCTCAGGTCCATTTGGTTGATCCTCCCCAATCAACTTCTGGTGCTACCTTTTCTCCTACTGCCGGCCCTCCACCAAAAAGACAAAAAACTGTTGAACCCTTTGATTTGGATGCCCCCCGACTTTGATGCTGTGGGGTTTGTTGACAATCAAATCGCTCCTTATGGCCGACTTCCTATAAATGATGTGTCCATTCTTCACCATCTGGATTTTATTACCCTAAGTAGTGTTAAGATGTCACACATAGGTGCAGCCTTATTCCGGACCGCTCAGGATATTCCAGTTCATGCCACGAAGGCCTTTATGGAAGAGGCCAAGTCGGAGTTTGATAGGATCAAAGGTTTGAAGGATGAACTTGATGCGAAGGTGGCAAAGCTGGAAATAGATTTGGAAAATGAGAAGACCCGGGTTACTGCTGCCGTGGCTACTACAACTCTGGCCAAGGAGATGGCACAGAAGCATAAGGAGAGCTATGTTCGTACTTATGGAGAGCTGCTGGAGGCCAGGGAGAGGTTGCAGTCTGCTCAAGCTGATTATACTGAGCTCCAGGGCCATCTCGTGGGTAGTGTGACTGATGCTTATGAGAACTTGAAGGCTCAGGTTCGAATTCTTGCTCCCGAGCTCGACCTGTCTTTCTTCAGCTTGGACAATACTGTGAAGAATGGTAAGATTGTCCCTGTCCTAGATGAAGATGATGAAAAAGGTCCTCCCCCTGAGCCGCCAGTCAAAGGTTCTACTGCCCCGACTTCTTCGACTCCTGCTGCTGAGGTCAGCCAACCTGAGTCCAGATCTTAAATCGGGATGATGGAACTGTGGATGCGACTCCTTTGAAGACCATTCCTCCTTCTACTACTCAGGATGCTGCTGTTGGGGAGAGCTTAGACCCTTGATGACTTTTCTTTGATGTATTTTGTATAGCCCGGTTTATGGGCTTTTAAACTCTGATTTTTTGTAATTGAGCCTGATGTGGCTTTTGAAATTTTAGTTGCTTTTCTTGGCAACTTTATTTAGGAAAAACAAATGCTTTCGAACCTTAAGGTTGACTTTCAGGTGGCCTTCTGAGTTGTTATTATAGTAGCTTTATTTCTCTTGACATGTTGGTTTGCAACTTTTGGTACTTCCAGGAATCTTTAGAGTGTTGGAGTTTTGCTGTCTGACAAACCCCAATTTGAGGGTTTATCTTGTGCTGATTTCAGGGGTTTTATCAATGATTCCACACACTTTCTATATGAAAATACAAGATTTTGTGTTCCTCTCCTAGTTTCGCCTCATGAATGAAAACATGCTTATTTCGCACTAAAATATATACACTTCTAATCTTCTCTTGATGCCATTCGATGCCGTGACTTGTGTGTTAAGTGGTTTCAGGATATAGAGTAGGAATGGACCGAAAGAGAGGAGAAAGACGGGTACAAAGGAAGGAAGCATGAGGATTAAGCTTTGGAAATTTCCGCATGGGCGCGTGCGCGCACCTTGCGCGCCCGCGCGGATAGGGCAACGTGGAGCCAAAGCCAAGATCCGGCTTGAGAAGCGGCTAAGCTAGGATCTTCATGGGCGCGCACGCGTACATCACGCCTCCGCGCACATTACAAGACGTCTCAACGGTGCGTGCGCGTACCTTGCGCGTGCGCGCCGATTTGCGAATATGGTTTTTTTAAGAAGTCACGTGACTTAGGCGTGGAGGCAGTTAAGGATCCCACTCTTGGAGAAACACCTTGGCGGGAAAAGCTTAAGAAGACCAAAGGAACAAGGGTTAAGGACACTTAGTTAGTTCATTTTCTAGATCTAGATATTTTATACGGTTCACACTTTTAAGATGAGGTATCGATCACAACAGTAAAATAGTTTGTACACTACTCGTTCTTCCTTTCAGTATCATTTTACTCTTCTTTTCAGCTTAACTTTCATAACGTTGTGTTTCTAGATTGTTGTTCAGAGTTTCTCATCGTTACTTTCAGGTTTTATCTCTGCTTTAGGTTTTAATGTTTCAATTTAAGATCTAGATACTCTTAACTAGTTAACGTAGATGATGAACTTTAACCTCTTCTTTTAGATACTGTACTTGTTTCACCTCACTCTTAACATTACCTAGAGTGGTTTTTCAATAACTTTTAAGTCTTTAATCTACTCCTACTTGGGATCACTTCGAACCTTAGAGGGAGAAGAAGAGGGTTTTTCACATTGATTGAGAGGAGAGAGGGG
>NC_029793.2:7895051-7906169 GCF_000816755.2 Arachis ipaensis | reverse complement strand
ATTAGGGATTGCTAGTTGGCTTGGAGTGCACTAAAGCTAGATTCCCATAAGGTGAAGCTAGGACTTGTGACTCAAGTTGATTGCTTTCATTTGACCTCCCTCTATATCTAGGGGATAACTAAATGAAGCAAGACCTAATTGTTGTCAACATTGAATGGACTATAAGGATAGAATTTCTAGTGCCAACCCTAAGCCAAGTCTTTTGATAATTGATTGTTTGTTTCTCATTACTTGCTAAAACCTTCAAAGAATTCCAACAAGGCTTACTAAATCAATAAGATGCACACTTTGGCAATTCCAAGGGAGAACGACTCGGGAGACTAGTACTCTCGGATATAGATTGTAGATTTGTTTGATGAAGGATTTTGCGTCGGTTTAGACTATACTACGATCGATCATTTGATAATTTCTATACCGGCAAAAATTCATTTGTCACTGTCCGACCTCTTTTTGATTGCCTTTGTGTTTGTTTATTTCTTGCTTTAGTCGAAGTGACCTTTGAGGCTAGCTTTGCTCGACTATTCTTTTAGTATTCTCATAGAACACTTTTAAATCGATTCAGGTGAGGTCATGGCTTTTTGGGTCGAGCTGTGTCCCTTCTAGCGCACGTCCTTTGTTGGTCCGACTTCTTTTGTCGATCCTTCTTGAGTTATTTTTAGTAATCCATTTTTAATCAGGGCTGGCCAGGCCTCTTTCTATGGATTACTTTTTATAACTTTGTCGCTTTGATCAGTTTGGTCCGACTTCTTCTAGTCGGTCCTTTCTAAGTTATTTCTAGTAATCCATTTTTTCTCAGACCTCGTCAGGCCTATTTCTATGGATTACTTTTTATAACTTTTTGTCACTTTGGTCGATTGGTCCGACTTCTTCATGTCGGTCCGTTCCAAGTTATTTTTAGTAATCCATTTTTTCTCAGACCTCGTCAGGCCTCTTTCTATGGATTACTTTTTATAACTTTTTTGTCGCTTTGGTCGATTGGTCTGACTTCTTCATGTTAGTCCATCCTAAGTTATTTTTAGCAAACCATTTTTTCTCAAACCTCGTCAGGCCTCTTTTTATGGATTACTTTTATAACTTCTTGCATTAATATATTTTTATCGCTTTTTCATCTTGCCGATTTTGTAGAAATCAGGCGGTGAGTTTGGTTCTCACTTAGCCGACCTTGTCGAAGTCGGGCAGTGAATTTGGTTTTCACTTTGCCGACCTTTGTCGAAATTCGAACGATGAATTCGATTTTCATTGTGGTCGGACGGTGAATTTGTTTTCACCTTGCCGACCTGTAGTTTTGTAATCGGGCGATAATTTTTGCGTTCAGATTAATGCGTCTTTGGTAGAGAGGCTTTGTAGAGAATCTGGAAAGTTTTATTCAAATAGAAAAATAGACATATAGGCAAAAATATATACATGTGGGTGCTTACCCTTCTAAGTCAGGTAATTTTGCAGATCTTGGCTCAGTGCCTCGTTAAAAATCCTTTTCAGGAAAAAGAGTACACCTTGTCCTAAGATCTTTTATTACCTCCTAACTATAATACATTCTTAGGTTGCAGGCGTGCCATAACCTTGGTAGCTCTCGCCCCTCGAGTTCAGACACCCTGTAGTAGCCTTTTCCTAGTATCTCTGTAACTCGGTAGGGTCATTTCCAGTTAGCTGCTAGCTTTCCTTCTCCTGGTCGACCTGTTCCGATGTCATTTTGGATTAGGATGAGATCGTTGCTGGTGAAACTTCGCCGAACTACTTTCTGATTGTATCTTGAGGCCATTCGATGTTTTAACGCTTCCTCCCTGATCCGAGCTCTCTCTTGGATTTCTAGAAGTAGGTCGAGCTCTTCCCTTTGATTTTGGGAGTTGACCTCTTTGTTGTAGTAGATCATTCTGGGGGATCCTTCTTCGATTTCTACTAGGATCACTGCCTCCATTCCATAAGCCAATCGAAAGGGTGATTCCCTCGTTGTGGAGTACGGAGTTGTCCGATATGCCCATAGGACTTGTGGGAGCTCTTCAGCCCAAGCTCCCTTTGCGTCCTGTAGTCTTCGTTTTAACCCGGCTAGTATGACTTTGTTGGCAGCTTCTGCTTGTCCATTAGCCTGGGGGTGTTCTACGGATGTGAATTGGTGCTTTATTTTCAAGTCATCTACCAACTTCCTGAAACCCGCATCTGTGAATTGCGTGCCATTGTCTGTGGTGATGGAATGGGGAACCCCAAACCTTGTAACAATGTTTCTCTATAAGAATTTCTGACTTCTTTGAGCAGTGGCATTAGCTAGGGGCTCTGCCTCAATCCATTTTATAAAGTAATCTACCCCTACAATAAGGAACTTGACTTGTCCTGATCCTTGGGAAAAGGGTCCTGGGAGGTCGAGTCCCCATCTTACGAATGGCCAAGGTGATGTTATGCTGATGAGCTCCTCTCGTGGAGCGATGTGGAAGTTAGCATGTTTTTGGCATGGTGGGCATGTCTTAACGAATTTGGTTGCTTCTTTCTACAAGGTCGGCCAAAAGAACCCGGCTCGGAGTACTTTTTTGGAGAGAGCTCGTGCTCCGAGATGATTACCACACATGCCGCTGTGTACTTCTTCCAAAACCTCCTTTGTATTGGAGATCGGCACACATTTTAATAGGGGTGTTGAAATCCCTCTCCTGTATAGGATGTTGTTTATGATGGTGTACTATTGTGCCTCCCGTCTTAGCCTCTTTGCCTCCTTCTTGTCTGTAGGGAGTATTTCTGATTTGAGGTAGTTGATTATAGAGGTTATCCATCCTTGATCCTGACCTGATATGGCTAGGACCTTTTCTTCCTCTAAAATTGATGGGCTCTGCAATATTTCCTAGACGAGGCTTCTATTATTGCCCCCTGGTTTAGTGCTGGCTAATTTTGAGAGTGCGTCAGCTCAGGCATTCTGTTCCCGAGGTATATGGCGGACCTCATATTCCCCAAGTTGTCCGAGCTGTTCCTTGGTTTTGTCTAGGTACTTTTTCATGGTAAGATCCTTAGCTTGGTAGCTCCCCGCTATTTGTGAAGTGACTACTTGTGAATCGCTGAAGATGATAAGATTTTGAACTCCAACCTCCTTAGCCAGCCTCAAACCGGCTAGTAATGCCTCGTATTCAGCCTGATTGTTCGAAGCAGAGAATTCAAATTTTAAGGAAAGTTCGATTTGAGTTCCCTGATTGCTTTCTATTATCACACCTGCGCCACTCCCAGTTTTGTTTGAAGAGCCGTCTACATAGAGATTCCATTTTGTAGGAGTTCCCGAGGTGTCAGTGTACTCAGCAATGAAATCAAGTAAATACTGAGACTTGATGGCCGTCCGAGCTTCATATTGAAGATCGAACTCAGATAGCTCGATTGCCCACTGCAAAATTCTTCCAGCTAAGTCTGTCTTCTGTAGAATACCTTTTATGGGCTGGTTGATTCGGACCTTGATGGTGTGAGCTTGAAAATACGGGTGAAGTCGTCGAGATGTTAGTATGAGAGTGTAGGCGAACTTTTCTATCTTTTGATAGTTTAGTTCAGCCCCTTGCAGGGCTTTGCTGATGAAGTAGATGGGCTGTTGCCCACTCCCATCTTCTCTTACTAGTGCTGAGGCTATTGCCCGACTTCCCACTGCAAGGTATAATATGAGTGCTTCTCCTTCTCGTGGCCAGGTAAGAATAGGTGGTTGTCCCAAGAACCTTTTGAAATCCTGAAAGGCTTGCTCACACTCTGTTATCCATTCAAACCTCTTTTCTTTCCTTAATGTGGCATAAAAGGGGTTCCGTTGAGCTGTTATACTTCTTTGATGCAGGTCAACCTTTTCATGTCGAGTATAGCCTGGCATTTATCCGGATTTGCCTCAATTCCTCGTTGTGTTAACATGAAACCCAGGAATTTGCCAGCTTCTACTGCAAAGGTGCACTTTGCAGGGTTAAGTCGCATGCCATGCTTTCTTATGGTATCGAACACTTGGGCGAGGTCAAACAGTAATGACTCCTCACTTTGTGTTTTTACCAACATGTCGTCCACATATACCTCCATGAGTTTCTCAATATGGTCTGCGAAGACCTTGTTCATTAATCTTTGGTAGGTAGCTCCTGCGTTTTTGAGTCCGAATGGCATGACCACATAACAGTAGTTTGCTTTTGGAGTTAGAAATGAGGTCTTTTCTTGATCAAGTGGATACATTGGGATTTGATTATATCCCGAATAAGCATCCATGAAAGAAAGGTACTTGTATTCAGAGGAGGCGTCCACTAGAGTGTCTATGCTTGGGAGTGGATAGGGATCCTTTGGGCAGGCTTTATTGAGGTCGGTGTAATCAGTGCACATCCGTCATTTCCTATTTAACTTTTTCACCAAGACAACATTGGGTAGCCATAGTGGGTACTTGACTTCTCTTATGAATCCTGCCTCTAGTAGAGCTTGTACCTGTTCTTCCACAGCTTGGGATCTTTCCGGTCCGAGCTTCCTACGCTCCTACTGTACTGGCCGAGATCCTGGGTATACTGCTAGTTTATGGCACATTAGCTTGGGGTCTATGCCCCGCTTGTCTGCGGCCTTCCATGCGAAGAGATCAACATTATCCCTTAAGAACTGTGTCAGGGGCTCCTTTACATCTTTCTTTAGGGTTGCCCCAATATTTGTTGTTTTGTCTAGGGCATCTTCGATCTGAACGTTTCTATCTCGCCCTCAGGTTGTGGACGAAGTTCCTCCCGACCTCGAACTCCCCCGAGTTCAATAGTGTTGATTTCTTCTCCTTTGCCTCTAAGGTTCAGACTTTCATTGTAACAACGTCGCGCAATTTTCTGGTCTCCTTTTATCGTGGCTATCCCTTCTGGAGTTGGGAACTTCATGCATAGATGTGGAGTTAAAACTACTGTGGCAAGCTGATTCAGTGTTGTCCGACCTATCAGGGCATTGTAGGCTGAGCTTACATCGACTATGATGTAGTCTACGTTGAGTGTCCTTGATCGGGTTCCCTTTTCGAAGGTTGTGTGTAGTGAAATGTATCCAAGCAGTTGGACTAGAGTGTCTCCTAGTCCAAACAAGCTATTCGAATATGCTCTGAGCTCTTTTTCCTGTAGGCCGAGTTTATCGAAGGCGGATTTAAACAAGATATCCGCCGAGCTTCCTTGGTCTACCAGTGTGCTGTGGAGATTAACGTTGGCCAATATGATAGTAATGACCATGGGATCGTCATGTCCCGGGATGATGCCTGCCGCGTCTTCTTGGGTGAAAGTAATAGTAGGGAGGTCGGGTGATCCTTCTCCTCCTTCGACATGGTATACTTCTTTAAGGTGCCTTTTGCGAGATGACTTTGAGATCCCCCTGCGAATCCTCCGTTTATCATATGAACGTGCCTCTCCGGGGTGTGAGGTAATCGTTCAGCTCGTCTGACCTCCTCGTCCCTTCTTCTTTTTTTGGGCTCATCTGATTTGTTGGCTAAATATCGATCTAGTCGTCCCTCTCTTACCAATTTCTCTATGACATTTTTTAAGTCGAAGCACTCGTTGGTAGGATATCCATAGATTCAATGGTATTCACAATATTCTATCCGATTTTCCCCTTTTTTTTTTCTTTTGATTGGACGAGGTGGGGGAATCTTCTCAGTGTGGCACACTTCTCGGTAAACATCCACAAGAGACACCCAGAGAGGGGTGCAATTATGGTATTTCTTAGGCTTCTCTCCGTGTTGATTTTCTTTTTTCTTAGACTCTTTATCATTATCCCGGGAGGAGTAAGAGAATCCGGGTTTTGAGGTCTCTCCTAGTCGAGAATTTTCTTCCATGTTGATATACTTCTCTGCCTGTTCTTGCACTTCATTTAAAGATGTTGGGTGTTTCTTTGATATGGAGTGACTGAATGGCCCTTCTTGCATGCCATTGATGAGACCCATGATGGCTGCTTCTGTTGGTAGGCTTTGTATGTCCATGCATGCTTTGTTGAATCTTTCCAAGTAGTTGCAAAGACTCTCCCGATCTCCTTGCTTGATCCCTAATAGGCTCGGGGCGTGTTTGGCTTTGTCCCTCTGGATAGAGAATTTGGCGAGACATTTCTTGGCTAAGTCATCAAAACTTGTGATAGACCTAGGAGGCAAGCTGTCGAACCACTTAATCGCCATCTTTGTCAAAGTAGTTGGGAAGCCTTTGCATCGAATAGCGTCCGAGGCGTCGGTGAGATACATTCTACTTCTGAAATTGCTGAGATGATGGTTTGGATTGGAGGTACCGTCGTATGGGGTCATGTCAAGAGCTTTGAAATCCTTTGGAACTTTAGCTTTCATGATTTCTTTGGTGAAGGGATCTTGATCTTTGTGGGGGTTGTCACCGTGACCGATTTGAGTGGTTTTGGTTTTTAGATCTACCTCGAGCTTTAGGAGCTTATCCTCTAGTTCTCGGCGTCGCCTGGTTTCTCTTTGAAGGACCCTCTCGGCTTCCCGTTGATGCTCGACCTCTTTTTCGAGTTGTTGGAGACAGTTTTGTTGAGCTTATAGTGCCTCCATGATTTCTGTACTTGGCGAATTTTTGTCTTTATTTGGTTGAGATGCATCTTTTGGTGTGGTGTCCGCATTCTTATGCGGCGTCCTATTCTCTAGATCAGAGTCGTGATCGTTGTCAAGGCTGTCCGCCATGATGATGGGATGACTTCCAGGTTCCCCGGAAACGGCGCCAATGTTCCGAGGGTTACCTGAAACTGAAGGTCGATCTCGGATGAGATCTGCTTTTGTGGCCGGAGCTATTGTGTCCGACTTGTTGGATCTGATGGTGATGCTGTGTCCGACTTGTTGGACTTGGTGGTGTTGCTGATCCTTCGTCACCGGAGGGTGGTGGTACCTGCAAGAGACTCCGATGCTTAAGTTAGCACGGGCTTTAAGCAGGTTTTTAGTAGAATCAGAGTATGAGTTATACCTGGGTGCTCCAGTGTATTTATAATAGTGTGGAGTGACCTTTCTGGAGATAAGATAGTTATCTTATCTTATCTTTGAGTGAAGTCATCTTATCTTTGAGGGGAACTGGCTTTATCTTTCTAGGCTTTAGCTGCCTTTAGATTTGGGCTAGGTTCCTTCGTTTGGGCCTTCTTTGGGCTTCTCTGGCAATTTGGCCAAGCTCTTTGAGAAGAGGTCGGGAACTTCCAGACCTGAAGAGGTCGGTCGACTTGTCCTTTAATCAACCCGGATCGTACAGCTCGACCCAGGACATGAACAAGGGTGTACGCTGGGGCGGAACCCTTAATGGAGGATGGACTGGGAGAGGAAGTAGAGTATATCCAATTGAATGGTCAACGTACAAAGTAAGAATCTTTCTCTTCTATAGTGCTATTTTTAATGTGTTTTATTTTATATACTATTGATCGTATTATACTCAATTCTTGCTTAGCTATAATTGTGGAATATACGTGATGAAAGGGCTCGAAACAATAGATCCACAAAAAATAAAAAGCGGGAAGAGATATAAATATAAAGCTTGGACACAAGTAAGTACTTTCTAAATTAATAAAATTCTTTTTTTTTCTTATTTCATTCAGTTAAGTTGATATTGTAACTAGAGCTTTGAAGTTGGTTGTTACTCTGTTCAATAGTTCTTTTCCATGCAGAAATACTATTCTTGTTGATTGAAATTTGATCACCATTTATTCACCACATAAACAAATTTCGGTTTGGTGGCTTTTATAATTTTGATTCACCAAGTGAATGTTTTTCAGTTCGGTGGCCTCCTTTTAATTTGTTCAGGGTTTAGGTTTACTGTGATTGCATTTTTACAGTATAACTAAGACTTTGAATGAAATTTGTTGTTATTTAATGTGATTTTGATTTAATTGATATTTAATTTATTCAGGGTTTAGGGTTCTTGTGATTGCATTTTTACAGTATGATTAGCGCTTTAAATGATATTGTTCTTATTTCATTTGGGTTCATTTCTTATGTAACTAATTCATTTCAATTGAAATGTAGAAAGATATTGATGGGTTCAGATACCAATATGGTCTAAATCTTCTGTTTCATGAAATGAACAGAATCAGAGACCAAGTGATTTGGGAATCTGAAGCAAGAAGACTCTCCAAGCCATCTGCTTTCCTCTCCAGCCCTTATTGTAAATACACATCTGGCGATTTAGATAGCAAATAGCATATAATAGTTGTAATTAACAATATTTTGTTTAACTTGTTTAAAAAGCAAAAAGTGCTTACTTCAAATGTATATATGTCAATGTATGTATCAAACAATGCATATAGTAGTTGTATATATTTTGTTTAACTTGTTAAAAAAAGCAAACAATGCTTCTTTCAAATGTATATATGTCAATGTTAATGTATATATCTATTCTTACTCATCTGAGATGTTAATTTATATATCTTGGACTGTCTGGCTGCTGTTTTATTCCAGGTTCTTAGTGATTGCAATCACTGTATTTACCAATACATTCGAACTCCAAAAAGAACATAGTGAACCGAAATTAATACACTGGGTGAACCGAAAGGTAGAAACACACTAAACCCCTAAACCCTAAACCCTAAACACTAAAACCAGAACCCTGAACACTAAACCCTGAACCCATAAACCATAAATTCCTAAAACCCTAAAACCTATACCCTAAACCGTACACCCTAAAACCTAAACCTTAAACCCTGAACCCGAACCCTGAACTCCGAACTCTAAACCCTAAACCCTAAACCCGAACCCTGAACACTGAACTCTGAACCCTAAATGCTAAACCCTAAACCCTAAACCCTGAACCCTACCGTAAACTCTAAACCCCTAAAACCCTGAATCCTGAACCCTGAACCCTAAACTCTTGACCCCTAAACCCTAAACCCTCAACCATGAACACGGTGAACCGAAATTAATACACGAGGTGAACCAAAATTTTGAAACACACTAACCCCTGTACATTGAACCCTGAACCCATAAACCCTAAACCCTAAAACCCTAAACCCTGAAACCCTAAACCTTAAAACTCTAAACCCTATACCCTAACCCTAAACTCTAAACTCTGAACCATGAACCAAAAAAACAAATTCTAATTATTCAACTTAGAAATTAATACACTAGACAAATAAAAAAACTGTATATAGAATTTCACAAAAAAAGTGACTATTCATTAAAGACTATCAACATTCAGAAATTAAACCTGCTATAACCATGGTGAACCGAAATTTGCTCATGGGTGAACAAAAATTTACATTAATAAAAACTAAAACTTGTACAATCCTCTCTTGGATAATTCATATCTAGTGTATTGTAAAGAGTGGAGCTTGACTGAATCGATGATCCGGACAATTTAACCCAGTTGAAGGGTTTGTCTTCAAAGTTGGAGATATGTTGGATTTCCACCTCCTCTTTCTGGTGCATACAATTAGTTGATTCTTAATCTTGTCTCCGTCCCGAGTCGTGTTCCTTATTTTCGTAGAAAAACCAGCAAGTTTGGAATAATGTTTGTAGAACTTTCCAGCTTCTTCTAGTGTCTTGAAAATCATTCCCACCTTTGGGACAAATTTATCATCCACAACACAGCTGGTCTGCACGGTGAACCGAAATCTTAATTATGGTGAACCGAAATTTTAATTACGGTGAAACAATTATATAGTGCTTAGGGAAAAAAATAGAATATATTCGTCTAATTTTTTTAGACTCCTTTCTGCTTACTGAACCGAACACATGCACATGGTGAATCAACTCTTTAGTACTTGCCGAACCGAAAAGTTACTCACAATTACTAACAGTTAGTCACAGTTACTCACACTCACAGTTACATATTATCAATTCAATTAAATTCAATTCAGATATAGATCACATCAGTCTATTCAATTCACTTCAAATAAAATTAGCAATTTCATTCCATTGAATTAGATTCAAAATTCAATAGTCCAAACCTTATCAAATTGATACGTTTAAGAAGAATTATCCAAATCACACTCAGTCAACTGATTTGAAGTTGATTCATTCATTGTTTCAATTTAGAAGTGCAGATCGAAGAAGAAAACGAAGAAGATGAACGATGAAGGTAATTACATTGAAGTCAATCCAAATCGATAATGCAAAGAAGAAAAACGCGAATAAAGGAGAGCAACGAATTTAATTAGGTTGACGTTGTATGGAAAAGTTTACGTTGAGAAAGGTTGATCACGCAAAAATAAGGATTAGGTTATATACGTTATATGAGGCGCGTGTACACAAACGAGTGTGTGGGGCGTGGAGTGGAAGGGACTTGAATAAGATCCATGTAATTTTTACATGAATATAGAGCTTTTCCGATAATAATAATAATAATAATAATAATAATAATAATAATAATAATAATAATAAAAATAAACTCAATTATCCGCATTATAATTATTAGACCCGATTTGATCCAATCGATTTACACAATCTAAACCGAATCATGTTTAAATTTTTTGATAAAAAGACAAATATATCCCTGATTTTTGTTTTTATAAAAACAAAAAAAAAATCATGATCTAGTGGGTTATGTAAATTAGTCGATTCGATCGATCTGATAACAATTGGATTTATTGTTATTGTTATAAAAAAATCAGTTTTATTCTAGTTTGTTAAGAAATTGAAAAATAACCGATTCATTAATATGTCCAATAATAATGCGACACATAAGGGTCTTTACAAAAAGACGTTTTACACGTTTTTATAGGAGTATCCTCCGAGAGAGCATCTACTTGACTCTTCTTGTGTGAGCACTGTCACCTTCATTACAATGGGTGTCAAAAAAACAAAAGATAAAAAAAAAGGTAGATATTACATAAAAATTTTATAATTGTCTTTATATAAAAATATATTTTTTTTAATCTTTGGATGATAAATTGTATGATTAGATTTTGATATGCTATAAAAATATTGTTTTTATTTAAAATGTGGCTAAATAATAAATTATATTTTTAAACAAAACATTTTTACAAAAAAATATTTTCGCCATCTTTATTTGAGTAGTTGTAAAAAAAAAACCAACAAAATGCATTTTTGTATCATTTGACAACTTTAGAATATTCCTTATTAATTTTGAAAAAATTTAGACATCTAATGCTCAAGAGTTTAATTATTTCTTTTTTTCCCCTTTAATTGAATCATGTTATCATTGGTGCAAGTTACAGCCGGTTATGCTTGTAGCATTTTTAAGGAAAAATGTGTATGCA
>NC_029793.2:7888118-7894963 GCF_000816755.2 Arachis ipaensis | reverse complement strand
ATGCAAATATTGTGAAGGAAAAAAAAATAAAATAATAAAAAAAAATATTAAGTGTCACAAAATATATCATTCTCATTTATCTACAGCAGCATATAGATACTTGTCAATAGCGAGGTCCAAATCTCTGTCTTTATATTTATGGAAAAGTTTTGCATTCATGTATTTTTTACATGGTAGTTAACTAAGTAATTTCTTCCACACGCGCGTCCTCCATCCCTCACTCGTTTGTCATACACGCGCTACATATAACGTGCTGCAACCTAAAGCTTTGCTCAACGTAAATTTTTTGCTGCAACGTAAACCTCCTCCTCCTCCTCCTTCTTCTTCTTCTTCTTCTTCTTCTTCTTCTTCTTCTTCTTCTTCTTCTTCTTCTTCTTCTTCTTCTTCTTCTTCTTCTCTGCTCGCATTCTTCCTTATTGATCTGCATTGCCTTCGTCGTTCTCCTCTGGTCGCGTTCATCTTCTCGTTTTCTTATTTCGATCTGGTTACGTTGCATTTATCTTCTTCCTATTCTTCTTCGTTTTTTTCTTCGATCTGCACTTCTGAATCGAAACAATAAATGACTTAACTTCAAATCAGGAGAGCGATTTGGATTACTCTTCTGAAACGAATCAAACTGACAAAGTTTGGATTATTCAATTTTGAATCGAATTGAATGGAATGCAAGTGTACTGAATTGTATTGAATTGAATTGATAATACGTAAATTGTAGGCAGAGTTATTTGAATTTGATTTTATATAATGGATTATGTTTCATTCACTCAGTACTATGCAATTGTTTCACCATGAGTACTGTGTTCGGTTCATTCTACAGAAAGCTGTTTGAATTTGATTTTATATAATGGATTATGTTTCGTTCACTCAGTACTATACAATTGTATTGTGTTCGGTTCACCATGAGTACTATGTTCGGTTCATTCTGCAGAAAGCTGTTTGAATTTGATTTTATATAATGGATTATGTTTCGTTCACTCAGTACTATACAATTGTATTGTGTTCGGTTCACCATGAGTACTGTGTTCGGTTCATTCTGCACTATTCAAAACTCTTCTTCCTCACCTTCTACTGCTTTTTCACCAGAGAGAGAATGAGGAAAAGACAAAAAAATACAGCAGCAACAACAACAAAAGAATGACGATAAGGAGAAAACACGTGAAGAAGAAGGAACGCGAAAAAGGAGGAAAAGGAGGAAAAGGAGGAACGCGAATAAGAAGAAGACGTTCTGCGAGTAAACAAGCGTGAGAAGAAGAAGAAGAAGAAGCGCAGAAGAAGAAGAAGAAGAAGCGTGGGAGAGAAGAACCGTTGGGTAAGAGCGATTTCATATGTGTTGGGCGCATGTATTTCACGTTTTATTTAATGGTATTAAATTTTTTTTGTGTTGAATCAACTTAGTTACATGGTTACATGGATGTGTAACATCCAACAATGATTTGCGTGCATTCCCATCAAAAAACATGTTAATGAACTCTGTTGCATTAATTACTTTTTGTCGGTACTTCTTAATGAGCAATTTTAGTTGGAGTGGTTTCATTGGTTCCTACTTCCTCAAGTCATGGCCAAGCCGAGCACCTTTCCGAGAAAGAGGCATTCTAAAATGATTTCTACATTATTTGTCATCTCTTTCGCCGCTAATCTTAGGTAATTTTTTAATGGAGGAATGATAAATTTTCATATTTTTATTTTATAATATTTAAAAATATTATTCATATATTAAAATTAACTACTAAAATTAATATTAATATTAATATATTTATACATAAATATATATAATTTAATTTATTTTTAATATATATTTATATTTTAGTATATATTTTATACTAATAACAGATTTTAATAATTGATTAATGTACACATAGTATAACTCGAATATATATTGCCAGCCTTGGTTGGAAATACTAGAAAAGAAAGTGATATAAACCACTGTGTAAACTTTAGCCTAATCAGGGGACCCATAATGGGACATTAGACTAACATTAGTATAAAAAATATTTATAAAGTATAAATTTATTAATTTATCCATACCTTCAACATAAAGGAACCATCAGGAACCATCTCTATTCTCTATTTTTTTTACTCTCTACAAATTCAAACACTAATCTTTAAAACCACCCTCTTCCATTCAATCTAATTCTCTCTGGTGGCATTTTGTTAAACATTGCACCTCTAGCTTCATTCCTTCCCTTCTTTCTTCCATTATCCACCACTCCACCCATCTCGTCCACAGTCTCTATCTTCACCCCTTTCTTCTGTCATTATCCTTCTTTTACCAATAAATTTTATTTTTCTATAGCAGAATTCTTATTATAATTAATTTTTAGTATGATCAGAAGTAGAATTTTTGTTCTAACATAATCAATTAACTACAAGCAAAATACATAATAAAAAATTTTAGCACAATCAATTTTTTTAAACATAAATAAAACTAATTCAAAAATAGAAGGAAAATCAGAATGAAACAAAAATAAAACGAAATAAAAATAGAAACAAGATGAAGCAAAAGTATAATAAAGTAAAAGTAGAATGAAACATAAGAAAAGGAGAAAGCAAATCCAAACAGAACGGAGGCTGAATCTGAAATCAAATCTAAGACACCAAGCAACAAACACCGACAATGGATGGAAAGAGAGTAGCTCGTCAGTGAGCTCACTCTTTTGTGGCCTCCACCCATCTCTTTTTTCCCACAACATGATCTCTCTTTTGTAGTTTCTCGTTCTTTCTTTTTTCTCTGTGGTAGTGGCGGTGACAGAGAACAACCAGAGCTATAGAGGACCGCTACAACTTCTTATACCACCAAGGTCCCGACCAGTTCTTTGTTGTCAAAATCCAAAAGTATAACTCCATTGTCATTTGTATAAACATGCCACCTGGCCCCTTCATCTCCTCCGATCCAAGACTCGTAACTCTCTTGGACTTTATTTCCTTCCCTGTCTTCTTCAACAACTCTAAGATTGAAAAGCACAACGTTCTGTTGGGAATAATACATCATTCCCTCTTGAGAAAATACCTTTCACAGAGAAATAAAATAGACACAATCACAACAGAAGAATTTAATGTGGAAAACCCCAATTACTGGAGAAAAAAACCACGGCCGTTGTCAAATGACAACCAGAGAATATCACTATGTGAAAATTGTTACAACACATAGACTTCTTTCTCTCTAACATCGGCACCCCAGTACACCCACACTCTCAAAGCAAATATTTAACTACACCTCACAACACTCTCTAATCAAAGAGTATAGAGGAAAAGAAAAGTCAGATACAAGCTTTAAGTGTTTCCGACTGGTGCAAAAAATATGGAGAACTTAGCCTCATATTTATAGCCTAGGCCACCCACTCCATTTGCTATCCTAAGAAATGTGGGACTAATTCAATCAAATCCTAACAATCTCCACCTTGATTGAAATAGTCACACATCTTCAGCTTCCATAGTCAACATTGACAATTCTTTGCTGCCATTGTCTATACCGACAATCATAGTTCAGAGAACTATCATACTCCACCATGAAAGTATACTCACTTGGAATTAGACCACTCCAAGCATTTCGCCTTGGTACAAATCGAAACCTTGCTGAAAATTCATGGTGCAACTTCCAAATTGGCTTTTCCTGGAAGTTCTTCAGCCATCGACATAACTCCGCCACACACCTTACATCTCAACGCCAACCAATACCCGTGTGTAATTGTGGACCCGATTGCCACAACTTATCCTTATCCATGGCAGTGCGGCAATACCATGAGGATACTTCTCCTTCAACGCCTTGTGCAAACCTGATTGTATCAACACATCCTTGACTTGTATTTTCCACAAGCCAAAATTGATTCTTCCATCAAATTTCTCTATTTCAAGCTTTACAGCACTTGAATATCCTGATATTGTTGCAACCGTATATTGGAATAGTATAACTCAACTATAGACTGTGCACTAGAAAGGGTCCCAGGAAAGAGAGGTGGGTCACAATGGACACACTTAAATACCAAGTCTTTCCTTAGCTAGAACCTTTCCAAACTGCACTCTCACAGTGTCACACTGCCTTTCAGCAACAACAACAGCAACCAAAGATCAACCTCAAGCCGACTGCAACCACAGAGCATACTAAGAATAAATCCCACCGAACCGAAGCTCTGATACCACATGTTGAGAATAATACACCATTCCCCCTTGAGAAAATACCTTTCACAGAGAAATAAAATAGACACAATCACAACACAAGAATTTAATGTGAAAAATCTCAATTACTGGAAAAAAACCACAGCCGTTGTCAAATGACAACCAGAGAATATCACTATGTGAAAATTGTTACAACACATAGACTTCTTTCTCTCTAACATCGGCACCCCAGTACACCCACACTCTCAAAGCAAATATTTAACTACACCTCACAACACTCTCTAATCAAAGAGTATAGAGAAAAGAAAAGTCAGATACAAACTTTAAGTGTTTTCGACTGGTGCAAAAAATATGGAAAACTTAGCCTCATATTTATAGTATAGGCCACCCACTTCATTTGCTATCCTAAACAATATGGGACTAATTCAACCAAATCCTAACACGTTCTTGACGGCATCTTCATAACCGGCGGCTACAGAGTCTGTGCCTACGTCGACACCAATGAGCCCACCTATACCGCACACAAGAGCTTCTTTATCAATATCATCGTCGCTAGGCAGCAACACTTTCAACCGGTGTGAAAGTGTGAGAAAATGATGAGAATGTAACCGTATGAGAGATTGATGAGATTTTTTTTCTTTGTAATTTTGAAAATATATAAGAGGTGTTATTTTTTAGATTTTTTTGTTTTATACGCTATTAATATGAAATTATAGATGTTATGTGTATAAATTTATGGATGTTGAGTAAATTTATTAATTGAATAAATTAATTTAAAAATATGATATTTTTTAAAATTTAATTATATGATAAAATTTTAAAAAGCATCTGTGTTAACTTTATATTTACATATGCAATAACTAAAAAATGATATGTGTATGGATGTAATATCAAATAAACATGAATTTAATTTTTAGATGTTAGTTGTAAGTAATTATATATAGATGTTATGTATATGTACGTGTGAATATTATGTGTATGAACTTAGTTAGTATACAATATAATTATAAATGCACATAAAAACACACACAAAAATATTAAATCAGTTTATTACCATACCTCATCAAAGCTAGTGTGGTTTTTCATATTCTCGAAAATTGGTTGACTGACAACAACCTCGTCGGGTGAGTCCGTTTGTTGTTCAAATTCTTCATCAGCACTTTCTACCATAAGTACCGTATTAAGGTCGAATTCAAATGTCATACTATTTGCAACGATAAACGCGACTTCTTGTAAAATTTCTTGACTTATACACTATTCTACTTGCAATGGTATTATAGTCATAATTTTTGAATGATCATAATTAAATTAATGGAAAGTATATATTACAAAAAATCAAGTGCAAGTAAATTCCTTAACGAAAACAAAGAATTAATAATTTTTTTGTATTTCCATTGATTGATATTAAATGCCTTAAGTGAAACAAAGAATCAAGTGTAATTAACTCAATTAATGTATATTATCATTACCATCCATTATTATTATTATTATTATTATTATTATTATTATTATTATTATTATTATTATTATTATTATTATTATTAACATAACATAAACCAAATTAATAATAGACTACCACCAAAAAATATGTCAAAACAATAGTAGACTAACAATGGGTTGATGACTGATAATCTATAAAGAAATTAATTCTAACAGAAAAAAAAGGGTATATGCTATTTACTCTGAATATATTTAACTACTCATCTTATATTCATACTCATTAAATTAAAGCATCCGAATATTTTTATAGGTATCCAATGTTATCGTGTTCTCTCTCTCAATGCCGTCGTATGCATCTTCCTTTTTAAGCGAAGACAAATTCATACCTAGGAAGCACCGATACGACACGCGATACGGATACGACACGACACGGATACGCCGACACGTTCTTTTTATAAAAAATTGGATACGACACATTTAGGATACGTTGTGAATTAAAATTTAAATAATATATCAAATTAATAAAATATCATATTGTAAATATAAGAGGAAATATAGTTGCATAAAAAAGACTAAAAATTATGCAATTATTCAAAAAAATAAAAAATTTTAATCTACTCTTGTCATCTCGCTAACAGAAAATGTATCAATTTCTTTTTCTCCAAGTCCATCATCCACAAATACCACAGCTTCTATGTTTGGTTCATCTAAAGATAAATACGAAACCTCACTCAGATTTGGACTGTTGTCATCAACTCTGCTTCTATTAATTATTTTATTTTTAAATTTAAATTTTGATTTTAAAATATTTAAAAATTAAAAAAATCGGTTAATTGGACCATAAAACCACAAAATCGGGTCGGACTCGTTCGGATTCGTGACAGTTTCACCAAAATTTTGCACCGTAAAAAGACACGCCACCGATACGCTCGTTTGAAGTATCCGTCGAGTGTCGGTGTCAGATTCGTGTCCGACACGATACGCTGACACCATAGAAAAATCCGTGCTTCATAGATTCATACCAAGCCCAAACGAGTTTTTATTTAACAAAGAAAATAAATAATAAAGTAACGTAAAAGAAAAAGTGGAGAAAAGAAGAAATGTGTGGTGGACTGGTGGGTGTTGTCGTTTTGCCATAGATCATTCATCATTAGAGGACAATCTTTACCCGACTTCTCTCTCCGAGAATAAAATTATTGGTCACTCAATAGTCAATGCAACTATGGAAAGATTTGAATTTAATAGATTATTAGCAAGACTTGCTCAGAAGAAAGGGACAAATCTGGATCCTTTCC
>NC_029793.2:7887075-7888112 GCF_000816755.2 Arachis ipaensis | reverse complement strand
AAATTTTAGAGAAATTTTTCAAATCAATTTTTAAATATCTTTTAGTAAAATGTTTTAGTCTTTAATAAATTTTAATTATTAAATTAGTACTCAAAGTTTTAGTTTGATAGATAAATTAATCTTTATATTTTTTATTAAATAACGACAGAAATTTTATCTAGTTTTTTTTACTAAAATTTGGCGTGAAAATTAATATGTCCAATAAAACAGAAGATTAAAAATAAATTTAATCATTAAAATTTGTTAATAATTAAATTGTCCGATTAAAAAATATTTAAAGATTGATTTAAGATATTACTCTAAATTTTAGTATGTATTTGGTTCTATTTTTTTGACATAATTCTTTTATTATCATTAAATGGAACCTATTAAAAGACTAATACGTAAAAAAGGAGAGTTAACTAATATGCATTAAAAAAATAAAAAATGTTGAATATCTAACATTTTCCAAATTAAATAGAAAAACTGACAAATTTTTACGTATCGTGAATGCAAATACAATGATTGATTTTAACTGCATAATTATTATAAGTTTTTGTTCAATTAAAAAAAATATTATCTACAATACATACAAAGGATCAAGAATTCAACCTGTGTGTTGGCCTAACATTTAATGAATTTCAATGATCATAAACTGATCAATTCATCATCGAGATAAAATTTTGTTTATACAAAGATTTGTATTTGACATTAATTTAATAAAGAATGCTAGGGAATTAAGAATTTTATTCAATATAAAAATACGAAAATTAGCTAGTAAATATTATTAGTTTAAATATAAGATAAAAATAAAAAAATGTTGACCACTTAGAATTTCTTCAATTTAATTAGTTGAACCATATACGTTTTTTTTTCTTTTCAATTTTTTATTACATTTACATTGCTTTCTCAAAATATTCACTCATAAAATCTCGAAGAGATCTATGGAACCTTGCTAGATCATACCAACTCTGTTATTATAAATCTCATCATTTTAAATATGACAGTTGATTATTTCAAGCTTTCAACATTATTTAATAAAGAGTATTAGAGGTGAG
>NC_029793.2:7886152-7886959 GCF_000816755.2 Arachis ipaensis | reverse complement strand
AATAATTTTAATAATTAATTTCAATTAATATATATTATATATTTTTTATAATAAAAATCAACCTAAAACATCAATGAAACTGTGTTAAAAGACATGTATGATATGTATAAACACAAAATCTAGATGAAGTTTCGTTCTCTCCAGCCTCAATGATGATTAATTTATGAAGAAAAATGCACGCGCGCGCTTGCTTTGTTTCTTGCATGTCACGACTGCAAGCTGTGAATCAACCACTGCACACATATTTATTCGAGCAATTAAGTTATATTCATATGATATCCTTAATTAAGTTATATTCATATAAATTTATTAGATTAAATTAAAGATTTTTATCATTGATTTAATATATAAATTAAATAAAATTTATTTCAATTTATTTTAACTCTATCTAATTCATAGAAAGAAATATAATTAAGAGTAATTTAAAGATATTATTATTAGAAATTTTTCAATTAATAAAAAAAATATTGGAATAGGTATCAACATTTTTATAGATTAGTACTATAATTGATTATAATTCAATAATAATTTTTCCTTGAAAAAAATTAGAATGACATCTTGTTGCTTGAATAAGAGGATTGAGGAGTGAATGAATCGAGAGAAATTGGCAGAATAAGTAGATGATTATCATTGTTCTGCATAAATTGATTTATATCAAAGTAGTGAGAATTGGACCGATCAATAAATTAGTAAAGTGATTAATTTATTAATTTAATGGTTCAATTGAAATTTAACCGGAGTTCAATTGATTTAATGAAATATTAAATAAAATTATTAAAAATTTAATATATAATTTTAAATACTTAA
>NC_029793.2:7882078-7885888 GCF_000816755.2 Arachis ipaensis | reverse complement strand
CAATGATTTTTAATTTAATAAAATTCAAAAAATTACAATTTCATCTAATAACTTATCCGTAATTTGTCCATAAAAATTTATAAACAATTTTAAACATCAAAATTTATAACTAAAGTAGGTCAAAATACACGTAAATTGACAAACATACAATATTATTAACCCAACATGCAACCAAAAATTAATAAAAATCAGTAATTCGATCTTCAACATACAACAGAAAAACCATTAATAAAATTAACTCAAAATCAGAAAACAGCAACAATATTATTTCAGAAAATCAACAACAACATTATTTTAAATAGTTTTGAAATCCCTTTGAAATTTTTGGACAGCACTATCTATTAACCCAGCATACAGCTAAGAATTAACAAAATAAGTAGTTCTATCTTCAACATACAACAAAAAAAATCATTAATAAAATTAACTCACAATATCAAAAAATAAAAAGACAGCAACATTATTTCAAACAAGGTTAAAAAAACTCTTTTGAGATTCTTGGACAACACTATCTTGTGACTGTTGATCACTGAGATTGTTCCATCTAAATTACAAATATGCAAATTACAAATTACATACAGCAAAATAAAATTTCAGCCATAAAAATTCAGATTCCAAAATTAAATTTATCATTATTTTTACAATTATATCAACCAAAATCAAAATTTCATTCAATAACCAAAATTCAGAATTCAGAATAGTAAAATATAGCAATTCAAAATCATTATGAATAACAAAATAAAAAAATAAACTGAATAACTGAAGATTGAAGAATTCACGACGGTAGAGAGTAGAGAAGGCGTCTAGGTCATGGCAGCAGAACAAAGCAGTTTCCGACGACGTTGACAGAGCAGCTTCTACCAACTAGACGAGCAGACGATGCCGATTAGACGACCAGACGACTAGACGACTAGACCAACTTGGGAGTTTAGATGACGACGCTGCTGTAGCAGCTTCAATCTGCGACGGTGACTTTTGTTCCGCCCGTTGGAAGTCCTTCTACCCAGTGACAACGTCGATTGTGGTAGACTGGGAAGAACAGTGACCTTCGTTGTTGGATGAAGATTAGAACTTGGAAGTGAAATTAGGGTTGAATATGTGGTGGTTGGTGAATAATGGGACTGAGGTCTCAGTATGCTTAAGGGGTGGGGTTGGATTGGGTTGGGTTGGGTTATCGGGTCAGGCAGCAGTTTTTTTTTCTTGTGTCTCAAAACGACGCCGTTTAGGACCTAGGGTAAAAAATCGGCATTTTTAAAAAAATCGACCGGTTCGGCTAATTCACTGGTTCCACCGGTATCGCTACCACCAGTGTCTTTGCTCTCTTACATCACTGCCACTAATATCTTTGCCATCTGTTTGTTTATTCGCTTCTCTGTTCTCTTTTTCGATCACATCTTTACTCGACTCTTCGTCCATCTTTGTCCACCTTTTCAAACTCTGGCGTAGTTGTTGCCCTCCTTTATCCCTGGTTAAGATTTATTGTTCTTTCCATTTTTGTATTGAATTTGCTAAAAAATTTGCGGTAAATGTGAAAGATGAAAGATTGAGATGATAGAAAAAATTGGGAAAAAAGGATATTTTGGCCTGAAAGGACAATCTCTTAAAGCAAAATTTAATGTTAGAGACGATTTTGAACGTAAAAAAATCTTAAGGATAATTTTGATTTTGGCTATGACCATAAAAACCAAAATCGAACTTAACCTTTAATTTAGTTACTGATTTGTTGTATATACATAATACTTTTTATTTCTAATTTATATTTATATTCGAAACTAGCTAGATAGAATACTTAATTAATAAAAAAAATGCTAGAGGGTCTTCAGAATTTATTATTTTTGATTAATAGTTAGCTGTTAATGTATAAAAATATGAACTAAAGTATGTTGTTAAATTACTAAATTAAAAAAATTAAATTAATAGTTAAAAGTGATAGCTAAAACATAAATTTTAATAATCTTGTGACATATTTCAATTAATAATGCAAATTTATAGTTGTTAATTAACGACAATATAGTGTTCCAAAGTTTATGCATGACCATCACTTCATTAAGGCACCAAACCATATCATGTATGTATTATATATGAAAAAGAGAAGTGATAGGGTTAGTAATTTTTGTATTTTGTAATCATCAATTGGTTATCAATAGTGTTTTTAATGATGTGAAATTAAATTTAATGGTGTAGGATCATTCAATTTTTTTTTATGGTTAAATGTTAGCTAATTTTTTAAAAAATTCCTTGTCCCAAGACTTTTCTTATAAAAAAAATATAGGTAAACAATGAGAATGTTAAACATTGTGAACAATAGATATGTTAGATGTTCAATTCACTAGTTGTATAAATAGTTATTCTAATATTAGAGTTTAGGAGATAGTTTAAAAGTGTAGTATTTTTTTTATTTTATTGGATCAATTATAGAGACTATTATTAGTATTGTTCACAAAATTCATTGTCTACTTAGCAAAACCCATTATATATATAGATGAAACCAAGAGGGTTTCTGCTACTAGCTACAACAACCAAACCACACCGAACCAGACATAAACAAAAACCAACACGAAAACAAAAAGAAGAATGGCCTTTTCTGATGTTTATTCTCCTCCTACACCTCCACCTCTCACGAAGTACGATGTTTTTATCAGCTTCAACGGTAAAGACACTCGTAACGGCTTCACCAGCCACCTTCATTCCGCTCTGTGCAGAAACCAGATCGAAACATTCATAGATTATAGAATTGAGAAAGGTGGTGAGATCTGGGAAGAACTGGTGCAAGCCATAAGAGACTCGTCGGTGTATCTGGTCATCTTCTCAGAGCACTATGCGTCTTCAAAGTGGTGCTTGCGGGAGCTTGCTGAGATAATAGAACTCACAAACATGGTGGAAAAGGGACACCACCATATTATTCCTGTGTTCTACAGGATTGAACCCACGCATGTTCGGAAGCAGACGGGAAGCTACTACAGTGTGTTCGCAGATTATGACAGAAATTTGGATTATCGCCTTGTGCGGCAGTGGAGGAAGGCACTCTTCCATGCAGCCAATATCTCCGGCTTCGAATATAATCATCACCATAGCAGGTAAAATAAATATAATTCACTGTAATTATAATTGTTAACTACATGCATGTCTTAACAAGCTACTTCCTAACACACCAAACAAAAGGGTACTTGTTGCATTGGTAAGGGGCTATCTAGGGTCGACCACAAATTTAAACACTTTAATAATTAAGATTAAGAAGTTCCATGTATTCCCACCATTAAAATAGAGTTATAATAATATTTTTGTCCAACCCTGCCTCTCCTCTACACATGGCCTATAATATTTAATTAGCGTTATCATAAACTTAAGCACGCCGCACATGCACAACAAATATAAAATGAGGAGTGTTAGTTGCAGTAATTTTTGTGTTTTGTAACCATTAATTAGTTATCAGTAATGTTTTTAATGGTGTGATATTACATCTAATGGTGAGAGATCACTCATTTTTCTTTTGATGGTTAAGTGCTGGCCACAAAACACAAAAGTTACTGGCCCCTAAACTTTCTCATATAAAATGGGAGCCTTGGACAAAGACGCTTAAAACGTCCTTTTTTTAGATGTTTTTCGATAATTAAATTTAATACATATAATCGATTAAATCGTATTATTTTTATCAAAATTAGACTAGATAAATTAATTTGACTGAAAAATAGTGAATCAAATCTTAAACTGGTCTAAATTAATATTATTTTTTTATAAAAAATGACTACAATATCCTATTATAAAAAATGACTAAAATACTTCTATTATGTATATTTATTTTGACAATCCTAA
>NC_029793.2:7876902-7881776 GCF_000816755.2 Arachis ipaensis | reverse complement strand
TTATGCTTTTTTTTATTTTCATATTGCACCTTATATATCTCACCCTTCCCATTACTCAAATCCTGGATTGATATCTTAACTACCTTAATTATATCGTCACTCGTACAATGAGGTAAAAACAACTTTCTTTTAGTTGTTTATTTAGTTAAAGTTTAAAAAGCGTGTTTTAAAAATATGGGATTTTTTTTGGTGACTAAAAATATGGATTATTAATAATAAACACAAAAACTATGAATAAAATTAAATTAATAAATAAATTAGAAGATTTGAGAAAAAATAATTGAATTATTTAAATTAATAGACTAAAAATTAATAATTTTAACTAATATCAATTTAAATAACACTGAATTTTTTAAATTAATATAAAATGTTTTTAAGATTAATTTTTATAATAAATTTTATTTAAGAAATTAAAAAATAAATAACAATTGTTAGACTAAAAATGAAATAATTAACAAGAATTGGTAGATTAATTAGAATATAGATCTTCAAAAATCATAAAAAAAAGGAATTATAGAATATAGATTAATTGGTTTTATTGCCATTTGTTCAATCTTTTCTTCTTTGGTGTGTATACATTTTAACCTTTTTTGGGTTAAATTACACATGCCAGGACTGAATCTGACCTCATTGAAGGCATAGTCCAAATGATTATTCGGAAATTGGATCAGAAATACACAAATGAACTCAGGAGCCCTTTTATACATGATCAAAATTATGCTTGCATTGAATCTGTATTGATCAACTCACAGGAGGTTCGAACCATTGGAATTTGGGGCATGGGCGGCATAGGAAAAACAACTATTGCAGCTGCTATTTTTCAAGAGTTCTCTCCCAAATATGAGGGTAGTTGTTTCTTGGCCAATGTAAGAGAAGAATCTTCAAGGCATGGCCTCAACTACATTTTCAATAGACTTCTTTCTGAGTTGCTGCACGAACATGTTCATATTACCACTCCAAAGATTGTGTCTGCTGCTATACTCCGCAGATTGAGGCGTAAGAAAGTTTTCATTGTGCTAGATGATGTGAATACTTCTGAGCTTCTAGAAAATTTGCTTGGAGTGGGACAAGATTATCTTGGAGTTGGTAGCAAAGTTATTGTTACCACCAGAGATAAGCATGTTCTTCTGAGTAGATCGGTTGATCATATCCATCAAGTCACAGAAATGAATGATGAGAACTCTCTCAAACTGTTCAGCTTGAATGCCTTCAACAGAACCCATCCTCCTGAAAATGAATACTGGGAGCTATCAAAAAGGGCACTTGCTTATGCCAGAGGAAATCCTTTAGCTTTGAAAGTTTTGGGGTCATTTCTTCATTCCAAAACTGAAAAGGAATGGGACAATGCATTGACAAAACTAAAGAGGATTCCTAATGCAGATATTCAGAAGGTGTTGAGGTTGAGTTTCAATGAATTAGATGATACAGAGAAGGATATATTTCTAGATATTGCATGTTTTTTTAAAGGAGAAGAGAAAGAAAAAGTGATAAGAATATTGAATGAGTGTGGCTTCTTTGCAGATATTGGAATAAGAAACCTTTTAGACAAGGCTCTTATATCAATAGCTACCAATAAAAACATACAAATGCATGACTTGATACAGGAAATGGGTCACAAAATTGTGTGCGAAGAATCTCTCAAGAACCCTGGAAAGCGGAGCAGAGTGTGGCAACCAGATGAAGTTTGCGACATATTAAAAAATGATAAAGTAAGTAAATGACATTTTAATAGAACATGTTTTTTGAAAAATTAGTTACACTAACATTGATTATTATTATATTTATTTGGTAGGGGTCCGCTACAATTGAAACCATATATTTGGATATGACTGAGCGGACAGAAATATGTATAAGCTCTGATGCACTTAGAAAGATGCCAAAGCTAAGGTTACTTGCTTTTGCTAACGACAATGGCTATGGACAAAAGAGAGTTGATTATACATTGAGTCTTCCAACAGCTCTGGAGTTGCCTAATAACTTGAGATACATTCAATGGGATGGATGTCCATTAAAATCTCTATCAACCACTTCTTGGCCAAGCAAGCTTGTTGAACTCTCCATGCCGTATAGTGATCTTGAAAAGCTTTGGGATGAGCCCCTGGTAATTTTTTTTCTCAATAATCTTAGGTGTACACAAAAATCATAATCAGTTATTAATATAAAATATATACTAAAATATAAATATATATTTAAAATATATTAATTATATATGTATTTATACACAAATATATTGATAATTGATATTAGTGGTTGATTTTGATATATATATAGTATTTTTTGTTTTTTTTCCTACTAAATTTATCCATGACAATAAGTTTAAGAAAAAGTATAAACCTTCTGTTAAATAACATATTAATTAAAATTTATGTGTTTATACAAGAATAATTCTATCTGTTTATTAGAGTTTACAACTTAACTTACATGGTCCATTGTATGCTGTTGCAGAATTTTCCAAGTTTGGAGCTAATTTATCTGGCTAGTTCGAAACGAATGATAGAGTGTCCAGATTTATCCGGTGCTCCAAATCTAAAAGAAGTGTGGGTGAATGGTTGTGACAAATTAACTCATCTTCACCCTTCTATTTTCTCTCTTCCAAAGCTTTCAGGGTTATGTGTGTATGGATGCAAAGAACTTAAGAGCCTAAGCAGCAACAATTGTTCAACATCCCTTGAAAGAGTTGTTGCCTACAACTGCCCAAATCTGGAAGAATTCTCAATCCCAATTTCAAAAGACCATTCTGATATTCATGTCCATTTGAGGTCAACTGCCTTGAAACAACTACCATCATCAATTGTGCATCTTCAACATCTTGTGAACTTCTCCTTTCCAATCAGCGATCTCCTCATGGATCTTCCTGAAAAGTACACCAATCAAATCATGCTTTCAGACCCTAACAACCAAGAATGTGACTCAGTGGCCACCTTACGCAGAATACTACCCAGCCCTATGTTCCATTATCTAAAAGAATTGAAGTTTGATGGATGTCAAAGTTTAACTGAACTCCCAGACACAATCTCTTTGTTATCGTCATTGTTGTTGATAAGCCTACATAACACTAACATCACTTCCTTTCCAGAAAACATTAAGACTCTTCCGCGGCTCAAGGTTGTTATACTTTGTCATTGTGAAAGGTTACAACATGTACCAGCGCTTCCACCTTCCGTTCATGACTTCAAGGTCTGGGACTGCAAATCTTTGAGGACAGTGTCAGGTTCCAATACAGAAGAACTGAAAATACAGCATGGTACTACTTTTATATTCCTAAACTGCGTGATGTTGGATGAAGAGTCATACAATACCATTTTGAAAGATGCCATTGCTAGGATGGAAATCAAGGCAAAATCACTATCAGCAACAAGAACAGAAAACAGAATTGAAGAATGCACTGTTGTTGATGATGGTGATGGCTTTCTTAGTGAGGATAACGCCAACGTTGGCAAGATTTGTTATTTCTTGCCAATTAGAGGAAGTAAACTTGATGACTTGTTCCATAATGGATCTTCACAAAATTCCATCAGCATTCAACTGCCACTAAGTTCCAATTTCTCTGGTTTCATTTTCTACTTGGCTCTTCCTCCAATACCACCATGTAATACTGGTGACCTTGACATTAGGTTTGGGTTTGAATGTTACTTGGAAACAAGTTGGGGTCAAAGGACCCATATAGCAAGTTCGTCCTTAATAGGATGGGGCTGCAGTTTTTACCATGGCTTTCAGATGAATGTTATGTCGGATCATGTGTTATTATGGTATGATTCCCAATGCTGTAAGCAGATAATGAAAATAATCAGAGGAAGAAAGGCCATTGATGATGATGACAATAATGCAAATCTGGAAGTTAAGTTCTTTGCTCGGCTACCAAATAAGGAGGAAGTGGTGATAAAAGAGTGTGGCATCCGTTGGATATACACAAATATGGAGAAGGAATCAAGAGTGTGCAGGTTCAAGAGAAGCAGGCAAGTTTTCGAGTTAGAAGAAAAAGACTTGGAATCTGATGATGAAGGAGAAGAACTAGTTCCTCCAGCAAAGAAATTTAAGCATAGCTTAATGGAAGTTGAATCAGTAGAAAACTTGAGGTAACCTTTTAATTAATTAATTGGTTACTATAACTGAGTGTTAAGCAAATAAGTTTAATTTAATTTATGCATGCTTTAGCCAGCAAGATATGCTAATAATATTTTCCTCTTTAAAAAAAATGAACAGGAAAAAACTAGAACAACTTTTGCACATTCAATTTGATGGAGGCTTTCTTAGCGCGGAGATCAAACTGGGGTACAATGTGTAGTCCATTTACAATTATAGTTCTTATGAGCAATTTCAGTTTAAAGGTACATATTTTGATTATATTTCTTTTATTAATAACCTAAGACTGGATATTCTAGCTAATATTATATCATGTTAGTATCTTCTGTTTTTTATATATATTTTTCCGTCTACCATTTTGTTAATATTGGGTTTTTTTTTTAATTAACATAGTATTATTGTTTTCTTCATAATAGAAATATAGCAACTGCACATCATTATTGCTGAAGATGGGTAAACTTGAATGCCAAAGAATAGCTTCTAGTGCCTTCAATAGTTCAGTGCCATCAAAATGGGTTCTTCCCAGTTATTTTTTCTTTTTGGTCTCAGTCCTTCTCAATTATATTTCTAAAGATACTATTCTCTCTTTCTATTTGTTATTTTCTATTTGCGAACACTCAAATAAAAATAAAAATGCTCATTTCATCTTTTGTTAAAGATATTTTTGTGTTACATTTTAATTAATTTTTATATAATTTATTCGGTATTCTTCGTCACATATTATTAAATTCTTAAAAAAATTTCTTTTCAAAAACAATAAAAAATATTTAGATTGGACTAAAATAAAATAG
>NC_029793.2:7876184-7876835 GCF_000816755.2 Arachis ipaensis | reverse complement strand
TATTTTATTTTTAAAAAAAATCCAAAAAAGCACTCATGTTAGAGGCGCGGTTTTTACGAAACAAAATCATCAATCTTGATTTACAAATGCACCTCATATTTTTCTAAAATTACGTTTCAATCTCATTTAAATTATATATCTCCATTTTATGAACTGTATAAAAAATCATTAGGGCCAAACAAGTCTTGTTAAAACACAGTATGAATATTGAGCCAATTTTGATTATTCCAGAAGACATACGGCAAAACCAATTAGTGATGGATTAATTCAAGATGAGTGAAGTGGAAAACAAAACCAAAGGGAATGGAAACTGGCTAGAAACTACTGTTTTGATGTATACGAAATTACGAAGGAGACATTGAGCAATAGATAAGAGCAGAAATATTAAAATATTTCCAATAATTTCAGTCCAGACATCACGTTACTATAATTTATCATTTTAGGTCAAGTTATTTAATTAAATTGTTTGGAATCTAAAATTATTAAATTACAATTTTTTTAATATTATATACGTATTTGAAATATTTACATATCTACAAAAATCATTATAAAATGTAAATCTGTAGTTTCTGACGATTTCTTCATCATAATCCATTTTTTTAGAAAACACAGCAATTTTTAGTCATCACACAAATTTACATTTAATTTTAA